>NC_057805.1:273706812-273719127 GCF_018294505.1 Triticum aestivum | reverse complement strand
GGCAGGGACAGATGGCGTGACGGGATTCGCCGGGGACGGCGGCGCGGACACGTCCGGCGGCGGGGGATTTTGTCCGTGCGCGAGGTGGAAGAAGGTAGGGTTTCGACTGCAGATGTATTTCGGGATGCCCACATATTTATAGGTAGAGGGAGCTAGGAGGCTCCAAATGAGGTGCGGTTTTCGCCCACACGATCGTGATCGAACGACCTAGAGCATGGAAGAGAGTTTGGTGGGTTTTGGGCTGATTTTTAGGGGGGGTTTTACTGGACACTCAAATGGACTTTGCGGATGCCCGGTTAACCGTTGGAGTACCAAACGACCTCCAAATGGAACGAAACTTGACCGGTGGTCTCCGGATGGTATATTAAGGCCAATTGACAAGCCTCGGTCCATTCCGAGAAAGTTTGACACCCGCACACGAAAGAAAACAAGAGGGGTGCACCGGAGGAGATAGGAGCGCCGGATTGCAAAACGGACAACGGGGAAAATGCTCGGATGCACGAGACGAACACGTATGCAAATGCAATGCACATGATGACATGATATGAAAATGTATGACATGACAAAATACAAAACGAAAGACAAAACCCGACAACGGAGGGAAAATCATAACACATAGCCGGAAATGGCAAGAGTCGGAGTTACAAATATGGCAAGTTACATGCGGGGTGTTACAACACTCCACCACTACGAGAGGATCTCGTCCCGAGATCTAGGACTGAAAGAACTCCGGATGTTCGGAACGGAGGTGGTCCTCGCGTTCCCAGGTAGCTTCCCGGTCGGAATGGTGCGACCACTTCACTTTCAGAAATTTGATTGACTTGTTGCGAGTCTTGCGCTCAATTTCTTCAAGACTAGCAACGGGGTGCTCATGATAAGACAAATCTTCTTGGAGGTCAATCTCTTCGAAGTTGATAGTGCGCTCAGGCGTCTTGAAGCACTTGCGGAGCTGTGACACGTGGAACACATCGTGCACGTTCGCGAAGTTGGAAGGAAGTTCAAGTTGATAGGCGAGGTCGCCTCTTTTGCCAATGATCTTGAAAGGACCCACGTATCTAGGGGCAAGCTTCCCTTTGATACCGAAGCGACGAGTGCCTTTCATTGGAGAGACGCGGAGGTAGACATGGTCTCCGATCTCGAAAGCCAAATCACGATGCTTACTATCATAGTAGCTCTTCTGGCGCGATTGCGCGACTTCGAGATTAGCACGGATGACTTTACATATTTCTTCAGCTTCAGTGATTAAGTCATTGCCAAGAAGTTGGCGTTCACCGGTCTATGACCAATTGAGAGGAGTACGGCACTTTCTGCCATAGAGAATCTCGAATGGGGCCTTGCCCGAACTCGCTTGGAAGCTGTTGTTGTAGGAGAATTCAGCATAAGGAAGACAATCTTCCCATTTCATGCCAAAGGAAATGACACAAGGCCTGAGCATATCTTCAAGAATTTGATTGACTCGCTCGACTTGGCCACTAGTTTGAGGATGGAAAGCTGTGCTGAAACGAATGTTAGTGCCCATGGCCTTCTGGGAGGAGTCCCAGAACTTAGAGGTGAAGATGCTTCCACGATCTGAAGAAATTAATTGTGGAATGCCGTGCAAGGAGACAATTCTGGAGGTGTATAGCTCTGCCAGCTGAGCTGCTGTGATGGATTCTTTGATTGGAAGGAAATGAGCCACTTTAGAAAGCTTGTCGATGACAACGAAGATAGCATCATTTCCGCGCTTGGACTTGGGAAAACCAGTCACGAAGTCCATTTTGATATGATCAAACTTCCATTCTGGGATAGCAAGAGATTGGAGGAGACCCGCTGGTCGTTGGTGTTCTGCTTTCACTCTTCGGCAGACATCATATTCATTCACGAATTGAGCAATTTCTCGCTTCATTCGAGTCCACCAATACGACTGCTTGAGGTCATGGTACATCTTCGTACTTCCAGGATGAATGGACAGGAGAGAATTGTGCGCCTCGTTCATTATGACTTTCCTTAGATCACTGTTAGGAACCACAATCCGGTCCTCAAAGAATAAAGTGTCTCTGTCATCAATGCGATAGCACTTGTATTTGGAAAGACCCTTGTCGATACCACGTTTCACCTTCTTCACCATGGCATCAAGGAGTTGTGCCTCACGAATTTGATCTTCTAAAGTAGGAGAGACTATGAGGTTGGCAAGAAAGCCTTGAGGGACAACTTGGAGATTCAGCTTGCGGAAAGCTTCACAAAGATCCAGTTGGAATGGCTTGAGAATTAAGCTGTTGCAATAAGCCTTCCTGCTTAAAGCATCTGCAATGACATTTGCCTTGCCTGGAGTATATTCAATACTCGGATTGTACTCTTGAATCATTTCGATCCATCGAGTCTGCTTGAGGTTGAGGTTGGGCTGAGTGAAGATGTACTTGAGACTCTTGTGATCGGTAAAAATGTCCACTTGTCTTCCCAACAAGAGATGTCTCCACGTTATTAATGCATGGACAACTGCCACCAACTCAAGATCGTGAGTGGGGTAGTTCTTCTCGTTGGGCTTCAACTGACGAGAGGTATAGGCCACTTCTGGGGGGCCGGCTACGCCCTTGGCCGATTGGGGGAGGCCGGGCCGCCTCCGTGTCTCTCTCTGGCTGAAGGGGCCCGCCGCCCGTGGGCCGTACCGCCGTTTGCCGTGGGTGACGTCGAGGCTAGCATGGCTACATAAGTTGTCATTTGATTAACGAGATCACCTCATTAGGAGGCGGCCCCCGTCCGTCTCGACACTGTAGCCATGCTAGCCTCGACGTCACCCACGACAAACGCCGGTACGGCCCACGGGCGGCGGGCCCCTTCAGCCAGAGACAGACACGGAGGCGGCCCGGCCTCCCCCAGTCGGCCAAGGGCGTAGCCGGCCCCCTTTCTCTAGTCCAATTCGGACCAGACCATGGGGAGGGGTGCGGCCACCTTTTGAGGCCTTTCTCTCCTTTCTCGTATGGCCCATTAAGGCCCAATACGAATTCCCGTAACTCTCCGGTACTCCGAAAAATACCCGAATCACTCGGAACCTTTCCTGAGTCCGAATATAGTCATCCAATATATCGATCTTTACGTCTCGACCATTTCGAGACTCCTCGTCATATCCCCGATCTCATCCGGGACTCCGAACTCCTTCGGTACATCAAAACAAAATAAAACTGTCATCGTAACGTTAAGCGTGCGGACCCTACGGGTTCGAGAACTATGTAGACATGACCGAGACACGTCTCCGGTCAATAACCAATAGCGGGACCTGGATGCCCATATTGGCTCCCACATATTCTACGAAGATCTTTATCGGTCAGACCGCATAACAACATACGTTGTTCCCTTTGTCACCGGTATGTTACTTTCCCGAGATTTGATCGTCGGTATCTCGATACCTAGTTCAATCTCGTTACCGGCAAGTCTCTTTACTCGTTCCGTAACACATCATCCCGCAACTAACTCATTAGTCACAATGCTTGCAAGGCTTATAGTGATGTGCATTACCGAGTGGGCCCAGAGATACCTCTCCGACAATTGGAGTGACAAATCCTAATCTCGAAATACGCCAACCCAACAAGTACTTTTGGAGACACCTGTAGAGCACCTTTATAATCACCCATTTACGTTGTGACGTTTGGTAGCACACAAAGTGTTCCTCCGGTAAACGGGAGTTGCATAATCTCATAGTCATAGGAACATGTATAAGTCATGAAGAAAGCAATAGCAACATACAAAACGATCGAGTGCTAAGCTAACGGAATGGGTCAAGTCAATCACGTCATTCTCCTAATGAGGTGATCTCGTTAATCAAATGACAACTTATGTCTATGGCTAGGAAACATAACCATCTTTGATTAACGAGCTAGTTAAGTAGAGGCATACTAGTGACACTCTGTTTGTCTATGTATTCACACATGTATTATGTTTCCGGTTAATACAATTCTAGCATGAATAATAAACATTTATCATGATACAAGGAAATAAATAATACTTTATTATTGCCTCTAGGGCATATTTCCTTCAGAAGGCGGCCAGCAGGTCGGGCCCCGTCAAGCCCTTCGACTGGGTCATCGCTCGCACTCGGGCGACGGCTGCGGACCCAGCCGGCGTCAGAGTCACGGCCCGGTAGGACCACTGGGGCCGCCTGCCCGCCGGAGGGCCGGCTACGTAGGCCGGCAGGTTGACGTAGTCACCCTGTGGGGCGATGCTTCTGACGTAGAAATACGACTTTTGCCATAGCTTCACCGACTGGATCAGCGTGATGATGGGGAAGGGGTTGTCGGCAGCCACCCTCCGCGCCGCGATGAAGGCGCCAGTCTGAGCCGGCACGCCCTGCAAGCGCGTGCCCAGCTTGGACTGGAAGAACTCCCCCCAGAGCTCGAGGGTGGGGAGGACGCCGGGTAGCCTTCGCACAGGGTGACGAAGGCGGACAGCAGCACCACCGCGTTCGGGGTGAGGTGGTGCGGCTGGAGCTGGTAGAACTCGAGCCAAGAGCGGAAGAAGGCGCTCACGGGAAGGCTAATTCCGCGCAAGAAATGCGAGCGTAAGACCACCCGCTCGCCCTCCCGCGGCTCCGGCATAAGCTCCTTTGCCGGCGCGAGACAAACCTCCACCTTGTCCGCGCTGGGCAGCCGCCGCGTCTTGCGGAGGAACTCGATGTGGTCTTCGTGGACGTTGGAGCCATCCCAATCCCCGCCATATTGCTCCGTGGCAGGAGGCATGGTGAAAACGAGCGCGGCGGCGGAGGAACAAGTAGTGGAAGAGCGCGGCGGCGAGGCGCTGTCGCAAGAAACGGCAAGAGAAAGAAGATGGTGGAAGGAGGAGGAGCGTGCGAGAGCTTGCCGCTCTCCCTCTCCCCCTACTTATAGCCTCGCGAGGTGAGGCCGGGGAAGCCGGACGTGGGGTGAGACGTGGGATTAACTGCGCCCACTCCCCCCACGCCTCGTGATTATTACGCCCTAAAGGCGTACCGAAACTGCCGCAAGGAGACGTGCGGGCGGTTTCGGGCTGCAGAGAATCCGCGCCTGGGCCCGGGCGTGGACGTGGCGGCCCCCCGCACTGCGGCGACGTCCCGTCGCGCGCGTGGGCTGGCAGGCTTTCTGGCCGAGAGAGGCCACGTGGTTCGCAGATGGCAAGTGGCCGGCCCGCGGCCCGGTGCACGCACTGGCGAGCTCCCGCCCTCCGACTCCGGAGTTTTCGACCAAGGCGGCGCGACTAACCAAAGCCGGCTCCCAGCTGCTGACTTGTCAAGATAGGAAGCTGACCGAGCTTCTCGACTCCTACCCAACCTCGAAGCCCAATCAGCTTCGGGGACTACTGTCGGAGTAAATGGCCACCGGTAGCATAACCGACTACCCCTGGATCTTCCAAAAAATTATCAGGCCTTTGGGCCTTCAAGCACTCCAAGCATTGGACCACCTTCCCTGGCCGGCTACCTCTGAAGCCGACTCACGGAAGGCGGCCCAACCTCAGCAACCTCCCCCCCCCCCAGGATAACCACGGGGTGGCCGACTCCAGGAAGCCGGCCGTAAAGGACGCCGACTCCAAGAAGCCGGCCAAGACCGCAACCACCCAAGCTACGTCACATAACGGTGACAAGACGGGTGAGGCCACAGTGCGGCCCACTACCCCCGAAGCCCGAGGCAGGCATGGCCACAGGACGCCGTGCGGGATGGTCATCCCCCGTCCGGCTCGGCACTGTAGCCATGCTAGCCTCGACGTCACCCACGGCAAACGCCGGTACGGCCCACGGGCGGCGGGTCCCTTCAGCCAGAGAGAGACACGGAGGCGGCCCGGCCTCCCCCAGTCGGCCAAGGGCGTAGCCGGCCCCCAGAAGTCGGCTACACCCTCCCTCGAAGCATGCGCCACATTAAGGAGACAAGAAGAGGTAAGGCTACAGTGAGGGCTCTCGAGGCGGCCCACTGTAGCCACGATTACCTCAACGAAGCCCCCGTCATCAGGGGCGAGGCTACAGTAAGCAGCCGCCGACAAGATCCTAGGCGGTGGGGCCGGCCTGTCGACCAAGAGGCCGGCAGCCGGCGGGACCCACTAGTCGGCGGGCCCCAACAGCCAGCGGAGAAGCCGGCGAGCGTAGACACTGACGGCTGGGACCAGAGCCCAGCCGGATTACAATTGTACCCCCGGGGGGTAGGCCTATATAAACCCCCTGGGGCACCCATGCAAAGGGTTGGCTTCTGAGCATAGCACACACACTATAGAGAGAGAGAAGCTAGAGCTAGCCTTGTTCTTCTTCTCCCTTGAACCCAACAGCTCTAGGAGCGATTGTAGCTACTTTTCCTGATCTAGTGATCATGCGGAGACCCCGCAGAGCAGGACTAGGGGTGTTATCTCCTCGGAGAGCCCCGAACCTGGGTAAGATCCGCCGGCGTGCATGTCTTCGCCTCATCCCGTTTCCAGGCACCGGCGACGTCTTATTGGCACCCACAATGATAAGCCACCCGTTGGCATATGTCGCACCTACCACCCGACAGAATTGATGGAGAGTGGAAACATGAATCTTCAGAGATATCTTCAGCACTCCAGAACAATTGAATAGCAAGCGGGGAATGATTAAGAGATATACCGGCATAAGAAAGCACTTGAAATAAAAGGAATACGATCAACACTGAAAGCTTGACTTGAGTCCACCGGAGAAGAAAAAGAACGAAGAATAATAAACTTGAAGCTCCGTTAGTATCTTGATGGGAAATCACCGGATAAGAACAATGAAAGAAAAGAATAAAGAGACTTCGCATCAATAAAAAAGATACTTGATTAAGAAATCTGAGTCCTTGAAAAAAAAGAGTGGGAGGGTGGGAAAACAAAGGCAACTTGGGTCGGATGAAAAGAACACCGTTGGGAAAAGCATAGAATTGATCTTGCGAATGTTGGAATGACTGGATGCACTTGAAGAGAAACACGCCGGTTGGAAAGAATTGGGATGACAATCTCGATGATCAAGAAGGATTAGTATCCACATTGGAATATGAGAACACCACTTGGAAAAGGTATGGAATCCACATTGGACTTCGAAGCAACTCGAATACCACAACTTAAAATAAAACAAAGGATTTGGCTTGTGGAATAAGCCGGAACAAACATATGATAGAGATTTCGTCCGAAGTTTTCGTGGTGGGGCCCACACAGGCTCGATCGTACAGCACCATCATGTACAAGGCAGTGCACATGACATACGAAGCGTCCCCGAGTCGGCATAGCCAAGGACTCTTTAAGACACTACGAGACCACTGTAAAATCAACCGTATACAGGAGGACCACTAGACGTCGAAGCCCAATCTCATATCATGCATCTGTCGGAAAGATATCCTAGGAGCTACTTGAATTCCCACTTATAAACTCCCGAAACTTTCTAGTTATGCAATCTGGTGTTGGGGATACAGGGGACACAAAATATATCACCCAAACTAACAATCCCTAGATCCAGCTGTATCCATCCGTCAACACATAACCAAGAAACCTTCGGAAATCATTTACCTCAACCTTCGAAAAGCATCCGTTATACGAGTTATGGCAATACTCCCGAACTCCCGCCCCAGTATTGGGTGGCGTCGAGGTGATCTCACCAACAACTGCATAAAAGAGATTTTCGATGTTGGCGAAACTTAGGTATTCCAGAATTGCAACGATAAAATTGTGACGACAACAGCTCGGAGCTCCACTCCCCGGGACACTGCCACAACCCCTAAATGTCAGGAGGCACCAAGAACAATGTTCTCGTCACAAAACCATCGGAACGATTCCAAGATACCCGCGTGATCCTAAAAAAAATATTTAGTGAAATTTGAGGAGAGAAGAGTCAAAACTTCTACGTCAGGAGGCCTCACCAGAGCGACGAAGGGACTGAGGAGTAAAAAGAATCCTACTCCCCGATATATATAATCCTAAGACTCAAAACATTTTTGTTCTAGACTCAACAACGCCAGCGATTCGATCAAGCAGGGGGCTCCTAAGTCGGGGCTGGCTCTGATTACCAACTTATAATGCCCACGATGCGGCTATATCTCCCACGTGTCGAGGCACGACTTAGAGGCATAACCGCATTGTGGTTTAGTCACAAGAAGGGTCATCTTCACACAATCCCATGTAATGAACAAGAATGGGATAAAGAGTTGGCTTACAATCGCCACTTCACACAATACATAAATAAATCATACGTCTATCAGAGTACACACATAGGTCCGACTACGGAACCAAAAATAAAAGAAGACAACCCCAAATGCTAGATCCCTGATCGTCCCAACTGGGCTCCACTATTGATCATCAGGAAACGAAACATAGTAACGACCAAGTTCCTCGTCGAACTCCCACTTGAGTCCGGTAGCATCACCTGCACTGGTATCGTCGGCACCTGCAACTGTTTTGGTAGAATCTGTGAGTCACGAGGACTCAGCAATCTCACACCCGCGAGATCAAGACTATTTAAGCTTATAGGAAAGGATGGTGTAAAGGTGGAGCTGCAGCAGGCACTAAGCATATATGGTGGCTAACATACGCAAATAAGAGCGAGAAGAGGAGCAACGGAACGGTCGTCAACTAGTAATGATCAAGAAGTGATCCTGAACTCCTACTTACGTTCAAGCATAACACAAGAACCGTGTTCACTTCCCGGACTCCGCCGAAAAGAGACCATCACGGCTACACACAAAGTTGATGTATTTTAATTAAGTCAAGTGTCAAGTTCTCTACAACCGGATATTAACAAATTCCCATCTGCCACATAATCGCGGGCACGGCTCGCGAAAGTTTATACCCTGCAGGGGTGTCCCAACTTAGCCCATTATAAGCTCTCACGGTCAACGAAGGATAAACCTTCTCCCGGGAAGACCCGATCAGTCTCGGAATCCCGGTTTACAAGACATTTCGACAATGGTAAAACAAGACCAGCAAAGCCACCCGAATGTGCCAACAAATCCCGATAGGAGCTGCACATATCTCGTTCTCAGGGCACACCGGATGAGCCAGACGTCGGGTTGGCATAGACCCTGGTTGCCCAGGGGGCGCCGGACATCGCTCGGTTTGGGCCAGCACTCGAAGGAGCACTGGTCCGGGGATTTAAAATAAAGATGACCCTTGAGTCTGCAGAACCCAAGGGAAAAAGGCTTAGGTAGGCAAATGGTAAAACCAAGGTTGGGCCTTGCTGGAGGAGTTTTATTCAAAGCGAACTGTCAAGGGGGTCCCATAAATCACCCAACCGCGTAAGGAACGCAAAATCAAGGAACATAACACCGGTATGACGAAAACTAGGGCGGCAAGAGTGGAACAAAACACCAGGCATAAGGCCGAGCCTTCCACCCTTTACCAAGTATATAGATGCATTAATTAAATAAGAGATATTGTGATATCCCAACATCAACATGATATCCATGTTCCAACATGGAACAAACTTCATCTTCACCTGCAACTAGCAACGGTATAAGAAGGGCTGAGCAAAACCGGTAACTTAGCCAAACAACGGTTTGCTAGGAAAGGATGCTTAGAGGCTTGACATGGCAATATGGGAGGCATGATATAGCAAGTGGTAGGTAGCGCAGCATAGCAATAGAACGAACAACTAGCAAGCAAAGATAGAAGTGATTTTGAGGGTATCGTCATCTTGCCTGAGATCCCGCTAGGAAGAAGAACGAGTCCATGAAGAAGACAAACGGACGAAGTCCAACAAATCCTCACAAACGCGACGTTATCGGAACTAACCCGAAGAAGCAACACCGGAAAGAAGCAAACAACATGGTAAACAACCATCACAGAAACATGGCATGATGCACAATCAAGTATGATGCATGTCCGGTTTAAATGAGGCATGGCATGGGAAAATGCAACAAACAATACTACAAATTAAGTGGAGCTCAATATGCAACTCGTTGCATATTGACGAAACACCACATACGATTATTTAGTTCTCTCTCGGTTATGTACCCAACAATGTTAAATATTGATTAACAAGGCAAGAGGGTGAAGCATAAGTACACTAACTATTTAAGCAAGTTAAATGAGGCCGGAAACAATAAACAAGAATTCCGGAAAATCCCCATATGCATATTTTGGTTATGGTACTGTTCTGCCCTAAACCATATTTTAGAGTTGTTAAACATGCAAGAAGAGTGCACCATGTTAATCTATGCATTTTTCTACCCCATTTACATATAAAGTTTATTTAAATCCGAGCTACGGTTATTTAGTTATGAAATAAATCATTTTAACATGGCATTTATGCAAATTTAAACAAATAGCATTTTAAACATTTTAAACATGCATGAAAGTTGGAAATTATGAAACTAGATGAAATTCTAAGCATCTTTCATATATAAATCATTTTAAACCGATGCACGGTTAATTTGTTATTAGATGCATGAACATTAGGAGTTTTTCTGCAAAACTGGCACTTCCTGGAAAATAACTAAATTCGCAGCAACAGAAAAAAAAACAGATCGGGGCCCAAAACGGAGATCAGGCCCAAGGCGCGGGGAGCTGCTCACATCGGGTCTTGAGGCCTTGGATAGGGGCGCAGCCCACGCGACTAGGGGAGGCCGCTCGGTCGATGTGGAGGCAGAGAACGAGAGGAACGGTCAACGCGGCCGTCGCGGCTGCAGTCTCCTCCTCTCGAATAGAGGCAGGAGCGGGACTGAGACGAGCGCTCCGGCGAGGGCGCGGAGGCCCGCGGGCGCGGATCTGGGTGGCGGGAGCCCATCTCCGATGATGGTGGCGCCGGCTGGTGCTCCTGTTCAAGGCAAGGACACAGAGAGAGAGAGATTAGAGGGGAAGAAGCAGACACGAAGAAGAGGAGGCAGGTCACGGCGACATGACCTGGGTGGTCGCCGGCGGACGGTGTCCATGGCAGGGTCTTGCGGGAGCGGCGACGGGGCTGGGACGGCACGAGGACGACGCCGACGAGCTCCACGGCCACGGCAGACGGCTGAACTGGACGGACTCGAGGGCAGGGAGGCGGCTTGGCGACGCGGGACTTGAGGCGCAGGGGCGAGGCGAGCTCGAGCAGATCCGGCGGGTGGCGCTGCTCGAAGGTCACCGGACGAAGCAGGACGACGGCGGCGGCGCCATGGAGCTTGGGCGAGATCTTGCATCGTTCCTGGGAAGGGGAGAGAGAGAGGGCCACCGTGAGACAGAGAGAGTGGGAAAAAACAGGAGGAGGGGAGCGGGACGAGGCTGGTCCTGGACGTGCTCCGCCGGCTCTGCTCACCGGTTGTGGGCGAAGGTGGAGGCGCGGCTGCGGGGTGAGCTGTTCGGGGCGAGCGAGCAGGGGGGTGCGGGAGGAGACAGTACCTCGATCCATTGAGGATCGAACTCTGGCTGGCTGCGCGAGGGTTGGTGGAAGGATGGATCGGGAGGTGGAGACTCGGGCGCTGGTTGGTTGGCGACAGACGCGAGGTGGATGCTGGCGAGAAGTGGCTGGCGCTGGTTGGCTGCGGTTGAATCGGGAGGATCCCGAGGAGGGAGGCGACTGAGTGGAGCTAGTGGCGGCGGCGCGACGAGACAAGGGAGAGGAGTTTTAGGGTTTGCCAAAATGGACTAGGGGTGGACGAATATATACATCACGGATTAGGTTAGGGGCTACCTCGTCTCTCCGATCGGAATCGGACGATCGAGAATAACTAGGTAGGGAGTCCAAATAAGAAAACGGAGATGTTTTATAGATGTTAGGGGATGATCCGGACCCAACGGTAACGATAGTCCGGTTCGGGTTCGGGGAAGTTTCGGACGCGCGAGAGGGGTCTATGCACTGCGCAAGGAGGGGTTAGGCAGTCACGGTCAAGAGGGAAGCGAAAATTCGATAGGTCTGAAACGGTCAACGAAAGCAAGGGGGGGCGCGCAACTACTAGGGGATGCAAGTTTGAAAACAATGACGGCAACAGAGTGCCGATGCAATGGGAATGATGCGATGATGAAAGCAACAAACAAATAAATAACAGAGCTGACACGCAAAACATGGAACGCATCTGGAGCGTCGGTCTCGGGGCGTTACACCGAGTCGGGCCCGCCCAGACCCAGATGGGGCCCAAAAGGGCCCAGATCTGGGCCGGGAGGGCGCCGCCACCATCCACCGTGCCAGTGCGCCGCCTCTAGGCCACCCGGAGCTGCGCCGCCAGAAGCAGCCGCCGCTGCCGGAATCACCGTTGACCGAGGAGCACCGCCGCGGGACGCCACCACCCGAGCTGTGGCACCGCGCGCGGGGAAGGGACGGCCGCCGCCGCCGCCAACACCACGCGGGCAGGGCCCGGTGGCGCAGGCCGACGGCGGCGGGAGGAGGGGAACGGGAGGGGGAGGCGCTGGAGGGCGGGGAGATGGGCCCCCGGT
>NC_057805.1:273628827-273706470 GCF_018294505.1 Triticum aestivum | reverse complement strand
GGCGGCGGCGGAGCGGGGGGAACCCTAGCTAGTACTCCAGTTACAAGTATTTCCTGGTTACAAGGTTCATCTGCTCATCTCGTATCTCAAACTCGACGCTGGCTCGAGTGGCCGGCCATGGAGTGTTTTGCGAGGCAATAAGATGGCCAATGATTGGTCAATTATTAAATATGGAAACAAATCAAACAAGAGCCACGCGTGTTGGTTAGGAAAGAAATAACAAATTGATACAACGTCATATGCGGAAAGTACTTCATATGAAATAATTAGGAAACCCTTAACATATGGTCTGCCCTCCAAATCAAATTCACTAACGGGTTAGACCCGGATTATAGTCTGAAATACCCATGATCTACTATGCTATTTCTAAAGTAATCCAGCTGTTGTTGATCTAGGTGCCCCAAATAATTTACCTATATATCTACGCACACACATCTGAGCTATTTTGTTTCGCGTAACAAAATATTATCTTGTTACTATTGTTGAACGGACAAATTCGCGGGATTGAAATGATGCTCTCATTTTTGTCGAACTGGTCGTCTTCTTTAGTTAAAAAAAAATGTTCCAATTTTTTTCATTGAAACGACGCGTGTAATATATCGTTGGAAAGCTCTTGACAGCTAGGTTAGAAGTCATATAGTAATTTTTGCAAAATCATCATGGTTTAAGAGAAGTTTTGAAAAAACTATATTTTTCAAATTCGAAATGTGAATCGTATTTTGGACTTAATTTTCAAACGGTTTACCAGAATCGAGCAAATCAGATGGCTTGGAAAGTTAGTGAAAATCCGCTTCTTCCATATATAGAATGGTTTTTCAAATCCTATATGATTTAAGAATAATTTGAAAAATGGTGAACTTCTGGGCGAAATGTATTTTTGCAAACAATTTGTCGGATTGATGCAAATGGCATGGTGTTGGAAAGCTATGGAAAATACACAACTTTTATATATATAAAGTTTTTTCTAATTCCTTACCGTTTAAATTCCAATTCAAATATGATGAAAATTGGTTTCGAACGTGATTTTTTTAAAAGTTTGTCGAAATGGGGCAAATAATATACCTTTGGAAAGCTATAAAAATGCAAAACTTAGTCATGTTGAACGTTTTCTTAAATTCACAACCGTTTAGGAGTAATTTTGAATACAGCAAGACAAATCCTGCTATTTTGCCGTCTAAAAACCAAAGTACTAGTACTGATCTCCGTGCGGATTTGAACTAACGTTGACGTACTTGATTTATACATTCACAAAGTGCTCAAATAAATTCGTTGAACTTATTTCTTTTCAATCTTTGATTTTTTTTACTTTCGTGCGTGAACGTAAACATGGTTTCTGATCGTAATTGAACTTTGAGCATATTTAAAACTTAGGGCTAGTTTGGCAACAAAGTTTCTAGAAAACCGTGGTAATTGAAAATGACAGTATTTCGATGTATGGGCAAGGAATACTACAGTTTCTTTAAACCATGGTTTTTCTCAGTTTTACTAAAACTACTAGGTGTTTGGGTGGTTTTCTTATATTTGAAAGGATTGTAAGGCAGGATGATAGATGAAACTAACTCAGCTAACTAAAGGAGTTGCCCCTAAAAAAAAGCTAATTAAGGAGCGACATAACCGGAGTAATTAGCGTTTGCTAACAGCCAGCATGCAGAAGGTCAGCACATCCACATCTATGTAGCAGATTTCCTTATCACTTCTATGTGCACGCCACCTACTGTACGAGTGCAAACCAGCCGGGGCAAAAATCTTTGTGCGTGGATCTGCATCGCTTGTAATCAATTGGGTAGCTAGCCAGCCTGCTGCCTACCAACGAATCAATCTACTCCATGATCATTCTTTGCTTGAGACATGTGCTACCAGCTCCAAAGTAATCGGCAACCAACGAGTCGATAAAAGTGTGCAAGATAACTACAAATAATTAGTGATGTATTCCCATCCACCGGTGCCTTCTCAAATGTACATGCTGCCCGGCAGCGTTGCAACTTGCAATCACCACAAGGACTTGGGACACCAATTAACAGAAGGTAATCTTAACCAACTCGCCTATTAATTAGGAGATGGAATAAGATTCGCTAACAAGATAACGAAAAGAGGCAAAATAGAAGTGATCACATGCATCTGATCTTATCTCAACGTAGACAGGAACGTCAAGTGCGCTCTCTTCAATGACTTCTCTCACTTTTATTTAGAACGAAGAGGTCTAGATCACTTTTTTAGATACTGCAAAAAAAACCACAGTTTTGGCATACTGCAGTTTATGAAACTTCTATTTTTGTTTCGTCCAAACACCTCAAAATATGTAATACCAAAGTAAAAAAAACCACAGTATTTCCTAAAAACTGCAAAAAAATACTTTGCAAACAAACGCACCCTTATGTGTTTTTTCCCCGAACATATTGGGGCGTCATGTTGAACTTATTACTTTTTTAATCATGAATTTTCTCGTGTTTCCTTTTTAAATTACTTTTTACTTCAGCTATACTACTACAAAGTTTCTTTCTTGAACTTATTTTCTCTTGAGTCAGGACAGATGCTATGTTTTTCTTTAAACTGGTATCAAATTTCTCTACAGACACACTGAACCTTTTTCGTGTTTCATTATGCATTGATGATATAATACATGTTGAACTGCTACACCAAAGTGGAAAAAATCTATTCATGTGAACTATTATTTTACGTTGAACTTTCATCAATCAACATACGATTTTCCTTTCTGTTCACACACGAACTGACACACGTACTGCAGACATTACATACACATGCACAGCTTCACAATCATACATAATTTTTACAAAAACATAGTTCATTTCTACAACAACAAATCTTCTCCTGTAGCTTTTCCTCGCAACCTTGACACAAACACCTCCAGATATGATTTTAGATACAAAAATCACCTCCACGTCCACCAGTTGGACTGATGCCTTGCTTTCTTCTACTTCATGGTCATGCACAACTTCATACAACTGTTGAGCAAAAGCTCTTTCACAAGAACTTGCTAGTTTTGACCTTTTGAACTATCCCAACTAGTGATGCTTCTCTTGGGATAGAGAAGAGATGGAAAATAAAGACCAAAAAGAATGTAAAAACCTCTAAATTTAGGGCTCCTAGAAGCAGCAACATCAACACTTGCATAGCGGGCAAACATAACATGCAAAGTAGCAAAATAGAACTGAACTAATATACATATTTGTCAACAAACTTATGGTCTCTCAAGATCTGAACTGATTGTGTTACAAGCACATTCACAAATTTCAACGTGCCAATGTAAGTATTGTTAATAAGATAATCAAGTTCGTGTATATTAATTGGGAGAAGTTCAAAAAATAAACTTATATAAAAGTTTGTAGTGTTTTTGCTATAAGAACTATAGTCATCTTTTGCCAACCAATGTATATTATAGGGCTAAAATAAGATTTTTGAGCTGAGCTAAAATAATAAGTTGTACTAAACACCTAAAGAGCGTGTTCTTTTGACATCTTCCCAACTACTCAATTAGCAGAACACATGTACGCATTTTAATAGCAGAAGCAAAATGAGAGAGAGATTGCCTTCAGAGTGTCGTTGACTCATGCAGAGGACTACTATCAGCTCCCAACTTGGACAGCTACCAGCAACCATTGCGGCCCAACCAAAGGAGGTCGGTAGCTGTGCAATATGTTGCCGAGGAACGGATTTTAGATATTGAACTGAACCGAAAGAAGAAACTGGACATCACACGTGCATTTTTCTACATTACGTGGTATTATGGCTCTACGTACATAGAAATAATAATACTTCATATATGTATAACAAGACCTATCAACACATCACATATGAACCGACTGTCCATTTTGTATGGAGAATAGTGCATACAAATAGGAGATAAAAATTATTGCTAACAAGCCTACCAATTATTGAAGATGCTCCAGACTAAAACCTTTTGTCATGTTGATATGATCCATCAAGATTGGTCACCAATATATAAACTTTTAGTCTGTGGTTCCATTTCAACACATTCATCATCAAGAGATGGGTAAAGCTCTTGTTTGTACTTGTTGATGAGATCTGAGAACTCATCTGGGATGGATGATTTGACCAACTGTTGATGCTACTAATAGACCCACCACAAGAGCAATAGCAACACAAACCAATTCCAAGTTTTAGACATGCTTTTTGTGAACTAGCAAAATAATTAAAAGGGAAAAAGGAAAGTACCAGTATCTAGCTCCATTCTTCTCAGTTGATGTGTTTTTTTATCATCGAACTATTGCAACATTAAGACTGGAACAACTATATCAAATAAATTCTCGTTTTTTAGGTTTTTGGGAATGAGAATTCCTGATTTGACAACTATATAAAAAAGGAACATGTGCACTGATCCATAACAAATGTTTATATTACACATGTCATCAAAATGGATGTTCCATTTTCTTGTAGGCATATCAACGAACAGCTTGCGAGTAATAGGAGTAGAACAAGTTGTCAACATCAGGGACCTGACCTCTCATGCGACCTAACATCCACTATTGCGAGTGGAACTGACGCACACACCATTGGGGACCTGCCCACTCGTGCGAGACCGAACTGAACAAGATAACATAAAATAATATTGGACATCAAACTGTCCATCCGGGACCATCAACTGTTTTCTCAATACATATTGAACTTTCAAACTACCATATAACATAAACCGAATAATATTTTTTAAACAATCTTTGGTTCGGATCACCAATTTCTAAAGGCAAGAATCGGTCAGTTCAAATAAACAATTCTTGGAACTAGAGAGGGAGAAGGATGTTTTTGGGTATGGAATATGAAAAGGAGGCAAGCAACAGCACTTATGATTGGGAATTGTACTTACTATTGGGAATTAGATTAATTGAATACCATACAAAAGACGAAGACATGCTTGAAAATTTGAATTGAACCATAGTGTACCATTTTTCCTCAAATAGTTCATCATCCTTGACCCGCCTTTTGCATAATATAATCAATTCTTCACCTATCAGTTCTATTGTAGGCAAAGAAATATATGAAAACTTAAGTAAACTAAAAAATAAGAATTGAATTGAATTAAAATTGGAAATTGAACTGAACTAAAACTAGGAATTGGACTGAACTAAAATTACTAACTGGACTCAACTAAATTGATATTTTGTAGTTGTTGTATGCATCTCTAAACTCTGCATTTGTTGTTTTTTAAATTCACTCATGGAAGTTTGTAGTGGATTAAAACTAAATTCCGACAAGTAAATAACAAGGAGAATACAACAAAAAAGGCACACTTATACAAGAAAATGATCATGAGGCCATAAGTGAATAGTTGGATGGATTTCTATTCACAACATAATAAGGCCAGGCATGTGCTTTTAGCTATTAAGAGGAGTAGAATATTTAGTCTGCTCAGAAAATTAGCTGATATGGGCAGTGTCTGAGTCGGAACTAGTAGCACCCAAAAAAGGATGGTCGATTTTTTTATTTTTTGCGAGAAGAATGGTAGAACTTTGTCCTAATGTTTAAGAAGATGTTACCCGAAGCATCCTGAACTGCTACTTACACACTTTTGCACTGAATTTCCAGCCTCTAGCAAAGGAACAGACAAACGTTCATTTTTGGCTCATGGTTCCTTAAAATAAATGATTAGGCAGGAATAGCTGAAATAAGTGAGCAAGTGGTCAAAGTTGGATAGCTGCAACACAGATGCCGAAGCAATTAATAAGCAGTTATGGAGGACCAACACAGATTCTGAGATGCAACACCCCAACACGCGAGCACCTCACATTTATATGGGAACAGTGCCGGATGTCGTGGTGGTTCTAGACCAGCTTGGGGGCACCATTGAGGCAAGCCGTGGGGGCTAGCTGGGGGAGGTCACATGTAACGCCCACGATGCGGCTATATCTCCCACGTGTCGAGGCACGACTTAGAGGCATAACCGCATTGTGGTTTTGTCGCAAGAAGGGTCATCTTCACACAATCCCATGTAATGAACAAGAATGGGATAAAGAGTTGGCTTACAATTGCCACTTCACACAATACATAAATAAATTCATACATCATTCAAAATACACACATAGACCGACTACGGTCAAATCCAAACGAAAAGAAGATAACCCAAAATGCTAGATCCCTGATCGTCCCAACTGGGCTCCACTACTGATCAACAGGAAAAGAAACATAGTAACGACCGCGTTCCTCGTCGAACTCCCACTTGAGCTCGGTTGCGTCACCTGCACTGGTATCGTTGGCACCTGCAGCTGTTTTGGTAGAATCTGTGAGTCACGAGGACTCAGCAATCTCACACCCGCGATATCAAGACTATTTAAGCTTATGGGTAGGAAAGGGTAGTGAGGTGGAGCTGCAACAAGCACTAAGCATATATGGTGGCTAACATACGCAAATAAGAGCGAGAAGAGGAGCAACGGAACGGTCGTCAACTAGTAATGATCAAGAAGTGATCCTGAACTCCTACTTACGTCAAACATAACCCAAAAGTCGTGTTCACTTTCCGGACTCCGCCGAAAAGAGACCATCACGGCTACACACAAGGTTGATGTATTTTAGTTAAGTCAAGTGCCAAGTTCTCTACAACCGGACATTAACAAATTACCATCGGCCTCATAACCGCGGGCACGGCTTTCGAAAGATAATACCCTGCAGGGGTGTCCCAACTTAGCCCATCACAAGCTCTCACGGTCAATGAAGGATATTCCTTCTCCCGGGAAGACCCGATCAGTCTCGGAATCCCGGTCACAAGACATTTCAACAATGGTAAAACAAGACCAGCAAAGCCGCCCGATGTGCCGACAAATCCCGATAGGAGTCGCACGTATCTCGTTCTCAGGGCACATCGAGCCAGACGTCGGGTTGGCATAGACCCTGGTTGCCCAGGGGGCGCCGGACATCGCTCGGTTTGGACCAGCACTCGAAGGAGCACTGGCCCGCGGGGGTAAATAAAGATGACCCTCGGGCTCCGGAAACCCAAGGGAAAAAAGCTTAGGTGAGGCAAATGTAAAACCAAGGTTGGGCCTTGCTGGAGGAGTTTCATTCAAGGCGAACTGTCAAGGGGTTCCCATAACACCCAACCGCGTAAGGAACGCAAAATCAAGGAACATAAGACCGGTATGACGAAAACTAGGGCGGCAAGAGTGGAACAAAACACCAGGCATAAGGCCGAGCCTTGCACCCTTTAACAAGTATATAGATGCATTAATTAAATAAGAGATATTGTGATATCCCAAAATATCCATGTCTCAACATGGAACCAACTTTATCTTCACCTGCAACTAGCAACGCTATAAGAAGGGCTGAGCAAAAGCGGTAACTTAGCCAAACAACGGTTTGCTAGGAAGGATGGTTAGAGGCTTGGCATGGCAATATGGGAGGCATGATAACCAAGTGGTAGTTAGCGCAACATAGCGATAGAGCGAACAACTAGCAAAGCAAAGATAGAAGTGATATCGAGGGTATGGTCATCTTGCCTGAAATCCCGCTAGGAAGAAGAACGAGTCCATGAAGAAGACAAACGGATGTAGTCGAACGAATCCTCACAACTCCGGAACGAAACCGAAGCTAACGGGAGAAGCAACCCGGAATGAAACAAACAATATAGTAAACAACCACCACATACACATGGCATGATGCACAAACAAGTATGATGCATGTCCGGTTTAATGAGGCATGCCATGGCAAAGTGCACAAACAATACTACAAATTAAGTGGAGCTCAATATGCAACGAGTTGCATATTGACGAAACACCACATTCAAGTTATTTAGTTCGCTCTTGTTTATGTACCCAACAATATTAAATGTTATTAAACATCACAAGAGGTGAAGCATAGTAAGACTACCTATCTAGGCAAGTTTAAATGACGCTGGAACAACAAACAACCATCCTGGAAAATCCTCATATGCATATTTTAGATTTGGTACTGTTCTGCGCTAAACACAATTTTAATGTTGTTAAACAGCAAAATAAAGTGCACCATGTTAAACTAGGAATTTTTCTACCCCATTTACATATCAAGTTTATTTAAAATGGAGCTACAGTTATTTAGTTATGAAATAAATCATTTTAACATGGCATTCGAGCAAATTTAAACAAACAACATTTTAAACATGGATGAAAGTTGCATATTGTGAAACTAGATGAAATCCTATGCATTTTACATATATATAAATCATTTTAATCCGATGCACGGTTGTGGAGTTATTATATGCATGATGTTGAGGGTTTTTCTGTAAAACTGCACTCTCTGGATAATTAGCAAATCGTCTAGAACTGGAAAAAAAACGTACGCGGGCCGAATCTAGCTAGCCCGATAGTGCACAGGAGAGGCAGGGGGCTGCTCACCCTGGGCCAAGGCCCGGCTGGAGAGGAGGAGGCCCAAGCGGCGCAGATATGGGCTTCGGGCGTGCTTGCGGTCCAGGAGGCTGGCCATGCTGGCGCGGTCGAGGACGGGGTCAACGAGGGCGAGGCGCTCGTCTCCTCGTTCGTGAAACAGGGGATCGAGCAGCAGGAGGAAGGAAGCGGCGGCGCTGGAGGGTGCTGGTGGCCGGATTCGGTGACGCGGCGGGGGCAGACGAGGTCCTGGAGGCGCTTGGGCAGAGGTGGGGGAAGTCCATGGCGCTGGAGCCTTGTCGGTTCTTGCGCACGACGCACAGGCAGAAGGCTGCAACGCTACAAAGAGAACTGAGAGAGGGGATGAGATGTGAGTGGAGGAGGAGACCGGAGGAAGGAGAAGGGCGCACTGTGGGACGACAGAACTGACCGGATCCAGGACAAGGACGCGATCTCCGGCGAAAGAAGGTGATTCCCGGCAACGGCGAGCTCCGGTGGTGGTGCCACGGTCTACTGCTGCGGTGTTGCTCCTCGAGGTGCTCCCATGGCTGTCCTCCTACACGGGACAGAGAGAGAGCACTGAGAGAAGAGCGGGATAGGGGAAGAAGAAGGAAGAGCAGGGGCACGGGGCTGTCCTGGTGGTGCTGCTCCGGCAGGGAGGTGGAGGCGCACGGGAGGCTCGGGGCTGCGGCCGGAGCTGCTGTTGCTACCGGTGGACGACGGGGATGGCACGAGGTGGGAGGCGGCAGGGAGCTCCTCTCCCTGGCTCGCGACGAGGGGAACGGGGAGGTCTGCGTGGCTGTGGTGGTTGGATGGATCGGGAAGGAGGAGGCTGGTAGGTTGGGGATGGATCCCGAGGAGGATTTGGGATGCGCGGCGGCGGCAAGTGAGGGGATTGATGGGACAGCCGTCCGAGATTTTAGGTTAGGTCGGTTTATATAGCAAGTGGATTTTTGGGTAGAGGTCTAATTGGACCATCTAATTTAGATCGGGCGGTCGAGAAAAATAGGCTAGGGAAGCCCAAATAAGAAAACAGAGGTGTTTTATAGATGTTTGGGGATGATCCGGACCCAACGGTAACGAAAGTCCGGTTCGGGTTCGGGACAGCTTCGGACGCGCACACAAGGGGGGTCGATGCACTGTGCAGAGAGGTTCAAATGGCCGAACAACAAAAGAACAGTTGGTCTCGAAAGGGGCAACGAAGGCAACAGGGAGAAGCGGGAACTACGAACGGATGCAAACTTTATGAAAACATGCAGATGCAATGCGGATGATGCAATGATGAATGCAACAAATAAAATAAAACACACGGCGACAACGAAAAACATGGAAGGCGTCTGTAGCGTCGGTCTCGGGGCGTTACAACACTCCACCACTACAAGAGGATCTCGTCCCGAGATCTAGGATGGCACCGGAGAAAAACGGAAGAGGAACAGGTAAAACAAGTTGCTTCTTTGACAAACGAGTGAAACCAAAGAACCTTGAGAGGTCGAAAACTTGAAAGAAGAATACGACAGAGTTGAACAAAATTAGCAAATCGTCTAGAACTGAAAAAAACGTACGCGGGCCGAATCTGGCTAGCCCGATAGTGCACAGGAGAGGCTGGGGGCTGCTCACCCTGGGCCAAGGCCCGGCTGGAGAGGAGGAGGCCCAAGCGGCGTAGATCTGGGCTTCGGGCGTGCTTGCGGCCCAGGAGGCTGGCCATGCTGGTGTGGTCGAGGACGGGGTCAACGCGGGCGAGGCGCTCGTCTCCTAGTTCGTGAAGTATCCCGATTATTGTCACTTCGGGGTTAACGGATCGTAACACATAATGGGTGACTATAGACTTGCAAGATAGGATCAAGAACTCGCATATATTCATGAAAACATAATAGGTTCAGATCTAAAATCATGGCAGTCGAGCCCTAGTGACAAGCATTAAGCATATCAAAGTCATAGCAACATCAATCTCAGAACTTAGTGGATACTGGGGATCAAACCCTAACAAAACTAACTCGATTACATGGTAAATCTCATCCAACCCATCACCGTCCAGCAAGCCTACGATGGAATTACTCACGCACGGCGGTGAACATCATGAAATTGGTGATGGAGGAAGGTTGATGATGACGACAACAATAGATTCCCCTCTCCGGAGCCCCGAACGGATACCAGATCAGCCCTCTCGAGAGAGATTAGGGCTTGGCGGCGGCTCCGTATCGTAAAACGCGATGAATCCTTCTCTCTGAATTTTTTTCTCCCCGAACATGAATATATAGAGTTGGAGTTGAGGTCGGTGGAGCTCCAGGGGGCCCACGAGGCAGGGGGTAGGCGCGCCCCCCACCCTCGTGGACAGGGTGTGGGCCCCCTGGTCTTGATTCTTTCGACAGTATTTTTTATATATTCCAAAAATATTCTCCGTGAAGTTTCAGGTCATTCCGAGAACTTTTATTTCTGCACAAAAATAACACCATGGCAATTCTGCTGAAAACAGCGTTAGTCCGGGTTAGTTCCATTCAAAACATGCAAGTTAGTGTCCAAAACAAGGGCAAAAGTGTTTGGAAAAGTAGATACGATGGAGACGTATCAAAGGTCGGCGGCCAGTTTAGTTCGGCGGCCGGGTGGGTCGGGCGACGGGGCGCAGGAGTGATGCAGAGGTTTGCGACGGCGCGTGGGGTAGTTCATGGCCGCGCGCAGGGAAGTTGGTGGTGGCGCGGTGGGACGTGGGGTTGGCGCTGGAGAGAGGCTGTGGTTCGCGGCGGCGCGCAAGGTGCGGGTGGTTGCCTGCGTCGCGCGGTGGGTTGATGGTGGCCGTGCATGACGCGCTTGGGGGAGCTGTCGGGATCCCGTAGTGGCGGCGAGGAGCCACGGTTGGAGGTGGAGGATCCAGGATAAGACACTCGGCCGCGGCGGCGAGGAGCCACGGTTGGAGGTGGAGGATCCAGGATAAGACACTCGGCCGCGGCGGCACGTGGATACGGGGGAGCGGCGGTGGCGCGTGGAAATGGGAGGCGAACGGCTGGAGGTGGGAGGCGCCTATGTGTGGCGTGCCGGGCTTTTGGATCATGCAAACTACATATCGGGCCTATAGGGGCCGATAGTAACAGAGATTATATGTATATATATATATACAGCCGGTCTATCCTACTAATATTAGCAGAATAGTTATTCTGCTAACACTTCCGCACTGCATGCTCAACAGAAGCAAACTGCATAGTCTTTACGTTGGGCACTTCAATACTTCACGAGAGAACTGCTTCATTTTCTCGCGGTCCGCCCGCGTTTTCTGTGTGGAATCGGATGTTTCAGAATGGTTTAATTTGTTTCTGGATCTCATTTGACTTTATTCTTAATTTACAGGAAAAGCGACTAGAATGTTTGCAAAACGAGCGATTTGGCGGACGAGCTTTCTCTGTTCGTTCGTGTTCGTGTCGGATGCCACTTTTTTGTGCTCGGATGTTGTTTGTTAGTAGGAATTCTTTGATTGCATCATTTTAATCGGTCCGTTTACTCTACAATTTGTTCATTTTTCGGAGTTAGTTTTCAATTCCTATGGATTTGATTGTGTGGGCGGGTGAGCTTCGTCCGCTTCTCTGTTTTTGTTGATTTTTTGGATTTTGTGCGTCGATGCGTTTTTGAATTACAGTGGTCATGGCAGTAATTACTGTCACTGTTGGTTTGAATTCATTGTATTGCAGGTATAATCCTTATTTTTTAATTGCAATTTTTGAATAAAAGTTGATGTTGTTCGTCGAGTTGCCGTGTGTTCCATGTAATTTTTTTGCAGGGTATTTTTCGATAGTTTAGTGGTTGGACAATTTTTAGGCGAGTTATGGAAGTGCGAGTGAATTGGCACCTCTGTTAGTACCACATGTTTGGATTTCTACTGCTTTAATTTTATTGTTGTAGTTCTGGCATACGTTGTAGTGCACTACATTTTAGTTAGTAGTGTACTTCGTTGTAGCTGCATTACAGTGGTCATGGCAGCTTATGAGATTTCTCTTTTCTTAAACTGCATTCTGTGTTCTAGAGGACCGCATAATATGCACTTTTGTACTACATTAGCAGTATGGTTAATCTTCTATTCTGTTAGTAGAATAGATGGTCCATTATATGCTTGTGTTAGCTAAATAGTTATTATGACAATTTTTTAACTGCATACTATGAGAATTCTTTTGAACATCATATGTTAACTGCAAAGTTTCGACCATTCGCATTGCATTGTTACTGTTTAGAGGACTGCTTTTTTTATATTTAGGACCACATTATGTCTTTGAGAGAACTGCATTACTACCAGCAGCAACTTGTCTAAAAAGGGTGATAAAATGATGTAGATGAAGTTGCATAATTTAAATAGGCATCGTTCAAAGTGTCTGATGGACATAATTTTAAAAGCATACAGCATAAGCAAAGCATTAGAAATATGCCACTGTTGGCTTGCTTCATATGAAACAGCCTATGGTGCAAATATTGTAACCTTCAGGGAGTCTTCTTCTTTGTAGAAAAACACCATGGCCACTTCTCTGACCTCAAAGCCATTCTGGGAGACAAAATCTTTCCATCCAGTAGTTATGTTGATGTAGTCTTCAGAGTGGATGTGGTAGTCAGCTTGCATGTCTGCATACCCATTCTTGTGTTGTGTCTCGAAAGTAACCTTCCCTGAACTCGGAGCAGGAAATTTTATTGTGGATGGCAGTTTCTGCATTTTGGAATGGATGGAAAAAGAATGTTTATAAGTAAACAGCAAATGTTTTTCTTTATACTTAGGATGATCTGTTTATGTTGACTTAAATATGTACATATATATGCTACTATTTTATAAAGTAATTGCAATGTATGAACAAACTTATATACGGAATTGACCTCTAGTTTTATTAGGATATATATTATACTGTAATATGTTTGTACTGCAAGGTCATTTACAGTGTACTTCACTAGCATGTTAAGAGAACTGCAACACTAATCTACTAACCCTCTAATTTGTTCATGTGTTGGGGTTTTGATCTAACTAGTGTCGATACCTGGTGTGGTACTGAAGAAAAATAGGTGGAACTATCTAGTCTTAATAGCTAACAAATCTGAACAACAATATAGCTTCTGTTTGTATTTGTTGACACTACTGAAAAAATTGATGGAAATAAACATTCAGATATGGATTTGCGGCCTAGATTATGTCGAAAATTGTGAGGGGAAAAACATACCCAACTTTCCTACAGGTCTGCGGGTGTGAGGCGATGAAGAAATGGTGCCCGAAACCTCCTGTTGGGTATCATCATGCACCCGAGCATGCTGCGCCACTCGGTGTTGGTGAGCTCTAGACCCTCTGTGTACACGCATGTGTCCGCTACCGGCACCATTCGTGCCAAACACCCACACTTACAGTCCATGGCGGGTTCACTGGAATTTCAGAGAACATCTGTGGATGGGAGGAACCCTGGATCTACGATTTGAAGAAAAAGAGGAACGGGTGGAGGAGTTGTGTCAGTGTGGAGCACGAATGGATAGGTTTTTATGCAACAAATTGAGCAACAGAAGTAATAGATGTTGTGGTTGGAGTTAGGTGGTGGATTGATTCTGATTCAGTGTACGCGAATGCATTTGAGAAGTAACAGGACTGCCTACTTGAGTATAGCGAACTGCATTGTCATATGACAACGAACTGCGGAACGGGTGGTTGGGCCTGTGTTTGTGGAGTGGTATGTGGGATTTTTTTTTAATTTTCAGCAGCCTCTCTTTTGCCTGTTGGGCTTGTGTTTGGGGAGTGAAGACGTATTCGGCCCAAGTCGGCCTGTCAGCACGGCTGGTTCCCGGTGCGCTGTGTGTGCGCCCTAATGTTTATCCCACCTCACTCGCGGAGGGCGCACTCGACCTGTTTATAAGCACTGGCGAGGCAGCCCTATCGAACTCCTCTGGTTACTTATTTGGGCGCTTATACACGGCGCTCGCTGCTCTATGCTCTCTAACCTGTTGGCCCATGTGTGCTCGGCCCCATGCATCATGGCTCAGGATGACTCGCCTGCTGTGGGCGCAGATCTACTACGAGACTGGCTGGGGCCTGGTTGGACCTGGGTGGTCAAATTTTTTCTTTGTATTTTTTCTTCTTGCATATTTTTTCAAATGTAGGGGTGTGCACTGCTTAGTAAATCATTTGTGCACTACATTGATCATGTTTCTGTACTGCATGTTCACATATTCCGCACTACATATACAGGTCACATTATCTTTTCGTATTTTTGCTCTTATGTATTCTTTTTTGTAGTGTACGGCGTGCACTGCTTTGTTGGGTATGTGTGCACTGCATTCGACAGAGTCCTGTACTGCATGCGTACACATTTTGCACTGCATGCGTCCTATTTGCGCACTGCATCTTCATCCGTATGTGCACTGCTCGAATCTAATGATACATAAGCAAACAATAGAAAGCAAATGATCACAAGCATTCTGTATGACAAGTTCATCACCAGAAAACTAAGTTCAACAGAAAGCAATCTAGCATAATCAAAGTTGATCATTACAAGGGATTCTGCATGACAAGCAAACTAAGTTCAGCAAAAACAAATGATCACAAGAAAACTAACGATACATAAGCAAACAACAGAAAGCAAATTTGATGATAAATCTAAGACGATGCTAGCATTGTTGGCTCTTGGCCGTCACCGTCTGCTTCTTCACCAGGTAGCGTCTCCCCATCCTGAGCTGCTCCTGGCGCGCTTCTTGGAGGCTCCTCCTTCTCCAACTTTGCACGCGAAGCCCGTCCTGGGTGAGGGTGATGCAGTTCCATATCTCGTACACTGCGTAGGCGTCCTTTGCCGCGTACTCAATGTGCCTCATGGACAGAGGCAGGGTGGCCCAGCGCCTGTGTTCATCGTCGGTGATCTTCTTCTTCATGTTGTTGTAGTAGTCATCGATGAGCATGCCGAAGACGTCTCCAAGGGAGTCCAACTCCTTGGTTGCCTCGGGCACCGTCCACTCCTTCTGGATGTCGACGAAGTTGGCAACCTCTAGATTGACGCGCTCTAGCCAGGTTTTGTTGCCGTCGATGGAGAAGCCAGCAAAGGTGTACCTGGGGTCGGCGAGGAAGTTGTCAAATACGGTGCACCTTTCAGCGGCGCTCAGTTGGAAGAGCAGCACCGGCTGGGTCTTGCCGATGGAGAGTTGGACGAGGGCAGGTTTCAGCGTCGCTTCAGGCTCGTTGTTGTACTCGAGATCAATGCCGACGATCTTATGGCACTTGAGCCTGAGGTGGCGCTCGTACTGTGCAAGGGAGATCGCCATCTGCTTCTTGTGGTTGGTGTGGATGACGTGCAACTTGGTGTTGCCGTGGGCCTCCACATCCCTATACTCGTCCGAGAACGCCATTGTCGGTAGTAGGGCTTGGTGTTTTCTGTGGAGATTGATGTGATGGAGCGATTTGGTGGCATCGCAATGGATACTTGTGTTGTTGTGAATGAGAAGGCCTTTGGCAGGGATCTGAATTTAAGGGAGGGGAGGGCGAGGAGGGTGGGATGGCCACATCGGATGAACTGCACGATCTCACTGACGATGCGGTTGTGCAGATCATTGGTTGGTATTGTGTCTGTGATCATGGGTTTGTGGCGATGGAACTGCTCGGATTTGGTGGTCGCATGCGAATGTGGTTTTTTAACGTGGTTTTATTTTATTTTTGATCAGTAAATTTTTTAACCACCACTTTATGTGCGAACGGGCATTTGTCACGTTTATATGTATCATACGTGTTCACGGAACTGCATTGGTTATCATACCGCACTGCATCATCTATCAAAAAGCACTGCATTTTGTCTACAGGTGTGTATTGCACCGTTTTTTGCGTGTCCTTGTTGTATCCCCTGGAAAAAAGTACAATGTATTCCGCAATTTTACGAGTATTTCGCTGTGGACTAGACCGTGTCTTTATTCATGTAGGTAATCCGAAACTGAATTGCATCATCTAACTGCTTCATCTAACCAAATGCACTGCATTTTTCTAGAGCTGTGTACTGCATCTCTTTTTGCATGTACTTGATGCAGTCCCTGGCACGGGAGGAGGGGGGTTGGGGGGCCCCCCTTTTTTTTGTGGCACTTATTTGAAGGTCGACTTTTTCGGATGCGTTATCTTAACACGTGCGTTGTTTTTTAATTTAACTTTTTGTACGAACTGCATGTATTTTATTTTGTTTTACTATGTGAACTTCATTGTTCTTCATAGAGAACTGCATCATGTGTGTTTCGATGTATTCCGTCTTATCTAGCCGGGCTGTTTAGGGCCGGCCCGTTTTATGTAACCCTTTCCCACGGGGGCCTCGTACATGGCCCTCCCAAGCGATCCCATCGCTCCGCTCACAGGGTGAGAGACCGAGAAGAAACCTCTCTCCTCTCTTGAAGTGTCTCCCGAAGCATCACTCCCTCGAGCAAAACAGCCGTCGCCCGCGGAACCGCCGCCCCCAAGAGGTCCATATTCCTGCATTCCGCGTTGCCGACCGCTCCACCAGCCCTTCCCGCTCCGCTCCCGCAGCCCATTCCCGTATGTTCCCGTCACCACCCCCCATCGCCCCTGTTTGTCGGTGCACAAAAGGAGGCGTCCTATTTTGTAAACCTATACTTGTGCGCGGGCAGTTGGAGCCGCGCCTGCGGCCACACCTAGCCGGGCAGAGGAAGGAAGCAAAGCAACAAGACAACCAGAGCGACGCCAAGCCAAAAACACGAAGAGCAGAAGGGCGAGCTGAACTACCCCAGCAAGACCCTTGCCGGGGCGGCCTCCGTAGCCCTGGCTAGAACCTTGCTGGGGCAACTTGACCAACGCCAGCAGGGCTGCAACCCTTGAGCCTGAGAGTTCCGATGCCCACAACCACATTGGAACCAAAGCTCGGGAGGCGCCTCCGTGGTGGCATGCACATCTTTGTGAAGACCAAGAACATGCAAGATTAGATGAGAATCAGAAGAAGGAGATCCTCGGCGAGATCCTTGCCGAGGGTACCCACGAAACCCCCCGGCAAGACCCTTGCCAGGGACGCCCGCGATGCCGCGGCAAGACCCTTGTCGGGGCCCCGGCAAGACCCTTGCCGAAGACATCCGCGGGGCTGCAGCCAGGCCCGCATCCGCCAAGACTCCATCACCGTTCCCATGCAGGTACCAGCCCACCAACTAGGCGAGCACCTGCGTGGCGACGTGCGGCCTCTAGGCCAACTTAGCAAGCACATGCGTAGTGGCATGCAGATCTTCGTGAAGACTCTGCCTCCGCGCCAACTCAGCAGCCAGCCAGCCAGCGTGGCAGTACACGCCTCGTCAGCTCAGACGCGCGTCGAAGCCAGGCGAGGCGGCGACAGCTGGGACGAGCTTCCATGCCTTCCCCGATAAAGCAAGTAGGGCACGTCGGCGGCGCATTAAATGCGTTTGTTCTACGGTGCCAGGAGATAGACTCGACTACTGTACATCTTTCCACCTCCTGTGTTCCACTTTGGCAGCCCCTTTTGACTCTAAAAGGAGGCCCGCGGCGTACCGAGGAAGGATTCGGACTTTTTGGACCCAGCACGCCTTGTAGATAGTCCAAGAACACCAGATAAACAGAAACCAGCAGGAGTAGGGTATTAGGCATCACTTGCGACCCGAACCTGGATAATCCCCCTGCGTTGATCTCTCAATCCCGCTCTTTCCATAGCCTCGCGCCCGCCAACCGTAGCAAAAGGGATTCCTCATGATCCCGTAGGTGTCGTTTCCCCCGACATCTTTGGCGCGCCACGTAGGGGGCGCAAGCTGTGAAAATCCTGTTCGGAGGTTAGCAAAGCAACTTCATCATCACCATGGCCCCCAAGAAAAAGGGGATCACAACGACCGGCTCGTCCGGGGCCGGCCCGTCCGCGCCAGCACGAGCAAGCGGCCGGGTGGCCACGGATGGGGCCGGAGACATGGCCCGCGAGCATCCACGACATTCTGGTGATTGCAGCCCGGCGTGCGGCATCATCCGAATCCAAGACGACGAGCCACGCACCGCTGGGTCTAGGGGCGGGGCCATGCTACCCACGGGCGGCGCGGCAGTCTCTACGGCACCCCAGCTGGAGCCCGCGCCGAGCCCTTCCCAGGCCGCGCGCGATGAGCAACACTGCAATGCCGTAGCCCCCGGGCACCGCTGCGGAAAGAGCCCTGTGCGCCACTCGCAGGACGAACCAGGTAGGTGTGCGTGCTCAGACGCCGGTGCAGGCGGCGTGCGACCGCGGGACCACGATAGAGCCCCTTCTAACCTGGTTAGAAATCGGAGCGCATCACGTTCAAGACAGATATCGCCTTCGCCTACGCCAGCAGAAGCGCTGGCGCGCGTGCAGCTGCCCCTTGACTTCCCCCTGCTACGGAGAAGCTCGACGAGTGGAGAGCCATCATCCGAAGCCTTGTCCGCTTCGCCAACAAAGACGAGCCGTTCCCAACGGGACCCTCGCACCGGCGTCCTAACGAGCCGGTGCATGCCAGCGGTGGGGGACCAGAGACACTGCTACCACGGTGCACGCCCCCCCCCCCCGCGGCTACGAAAATAGCCACCGGCCCGTCGACCCGACGTCGATGACAACGTTTCCACAGCGTCGTCCGACCCGCGAACCCGCCGCGACCAACGTCAAGTCCTTCGGGAACGGGCCCAGGAAGACGCTCGAACTACCATCGAACGACGACAGGAGATGCGCCATCAGTCAGATCGGCGGGCGGGGCCTACTATGGACCACCCGGCGCCGGGGGGCCCCGGCGACCTGCCTTACGAGGTGGGTTGTCTAGCTTTTACCCGAGAGTTGCGGCAGTTCCTGAAAGTGCGTTATATCGACTAGAGGGGGGGTGAATAGGCGATTTTGAAGAATTCTTCACTGAGGAATTTGCGAGTGAGGAAATTCCTAAGCGAAGAACTACTTGCAGCGGAATAAGTACTCAGATGCAAACATGGTAGAACATAAACATGATCATCATGATGAAATGAAAGCAAACACAGAGTATAGAAAGCGTAAACACAGGATAACACAGGATGAAGACAAACAGACTGAAGAAATTGAACTGAGGAAATTGAGAAAGTCTCCTGCCAAAGTCTACGAACAGATATGAACAAGCACACAATAACTGTAACGAGGAAATTAAAGAGTTGAGGAAATAGAACCGGTTGGCTTGGTGAAGACAATGATTTGGTAGACCAATTCCAACTGGTGTGACAGTTGTACGTCTGGTTGGAGCGGCTAGGTATTTAAACCTTAGGACACACAGTACTCACTGTATTCTCCTTGAGCTAAGGTCACACAGACCTCGCCCAATAACTCGTGGTAAGTCTTTAGTTGACTTCCAAACCATAACAAACTCGGTCACTCGGCGATCCCCAATTTCCTCTTGGATGCTCTAGACCATTGTCGGGTGGTAGGTGCGACATATGCCAACGGGTGGCTTATCATTGTGGGAGCCAGTAAGACATCGCCGGTGCCTGGAAACGGGATAAGGCGAAGACATGCACGCCGGCGGATCTTACCCAGGTTTGGGGCTCTCCGTGGAGATAACACCCCTAGTCCTGCTCTGCGGGGTCTCCGCATGATCACTAGATCAATACAAGTAGCTACAAGTGCTCCTTGAGCTGTTTGGCTAGGGGAAGAAGAAGGGCAATGCTAGCTCTCCTTTTCTCTCTATGTGGTGTGTGAAACTCTATGAGATCAACCCTTTGCATGGGTGTCCCGGGGGGTTTATATAGGCCTACCCCCCAGGGGTACAATGGTAATCCGGCTGGGCGCGGGTCCCAGCCGTCAGTGTCTGTGCTCACCGGCTTCTCCGCCGGCCATTGGGGCCCGCCGACTGGTGGGTCCTGCCGGATACCGGCCTCTTTTCCGACAGGCCGGCCCCACCGCTTGGGGGCCTTGTCGGCGGCTGGTTACTGTTGCCTCGCCTCTGATGACGAGGGCTTTGTCGAGGTAAGCGTGGCTACAGTGCCGCCGCCTTGTGGGCTCTCACTGTAGCCTCACCTCGTCTTGTCTCCTTAATGATGCACATGTTTCGAGGGAGGGAGGTAGCCGGCTATTGGGAGCCGGATACGCCCCAGGCTGACTAGGGGAGGCCGGGCCGCCTTCGAGCGTCTCTCTGGCTAAAGCGGCCCGCCGCCCGCGGGCCGTACTGGCGCCTGTCGTGGGTGACATCGAGGTCAACATGGCTACAGTGCCGCGCCGGACGGGGGATGGCTGACCCGTACGGCGCCCTGTGGCCATGCCTGTTCCGGGATTCGGGGGTAGTGGGCTATACTGCGTCCACGCCCCGTCTTATCACCATTATGTGGGTGCAGCCTTGGTGGGTGCAGTCTTGGCCGGCTTCTGGGAGTCGGCTCTCTTCATGGCCGGCTTCTGGGAGTCGGTCCTCTTGGGGCCGGCTTCCTGGAGTCGGCCATCTCGTAGCTTTCTTCGGGAAGGTTTTTGAGGCCGGGTCACCTTCTGGTAGTCGGCCCTGGGGATAGCCGGCCGGAGGAAGGCGGCCCCATGCTCTAGATGCTTGAAGGCTCGAATGGCCTGATAATTTTTTGAAGAGCCAGGGGAGTCGGTTAGGCTACCCGTGGCCATTTACTCCGACAGTAGTCCCCGAAGCTGGTTGGGCTTCGAGGCTGAGAGGAGGTCGAGAAGCTCGGTCAGCTTCTTATCTTGACGAGCCAGCAGCTGGGAGCCGGCTTCGATTGGGCGCGCTGTCTTGGCGAAATTTCTAAAGTCGGAAGGCGGGAGTCAGTTGGTGCGCGCGCCGGGCTGCGGGCCGGCCGCTCGCCACCCGCGAACCACGTGGCATCCTCCGGTTGAAAAAAGCCTGCCAACCCACGCACGCGACAGGACGTCACCGCAGGCCGGGGGCCCACCACTCCTACGCCTAGGCCCAGGCGCGGATTCTCTGTGGCCCAAAGCTGCCGCACGCCTTCCAGCGGCGGTTTCTGCACGCCGTTAGGGCGCAATAATCGCGGGACATGGGGGAGTGGGCGCAGTTAATCCCACGTTCCCCCCCCACGCCTCGCCTCCTCGGCTTCTCCGCACGGGGCTATAAGTAGGGGGAGGAGGGGAAGCGGCAGGCGCTCGCACGCTCCTCCTCTCTCCGCCATCTTCTTCCTTCTCCTTTCCATCGCAGCAGCCTCTCGCCGCCGCGCCGTCCCACCAAACTTCGCACCACCCCGCAGCTTCACCGCCGCGGGGCCGTGCTTCATCCGCCGCCGCATCCTTTCTCGCCAGCTTCTCGCCACCATGCAGTATGCCGGAGACTGCGACGGCTCCAACGTCCATATGGACCACATCGACTTCCTCCGCAAGATGCGGCGGTTGCCCGGCAAGGACCAGGTGCGGGTCTGTCTCGCGCCGGAGAAGGAGATCACGCCGGCGCCGGAGGAAGGCGAGCGGGTAATCTTTCGCTCGCACTTCCTGCGCGGCCTCGGTCTACCTGCAAGCGCCTTCTTCCGCTCCTTCCTCGAGTTTTATCAACTCCAGCCGCACCACCTCACTCCGAACACGGTGGTGCTGCTGTCCGCCTTCGTCACTCTGTGCGAAGGCTTTCTTGGCGTTCTCCCCACCCTCGTGCTCTGGGGGGAATTCTTCCAAACCAAGCTCGGCACCCGTATGCAGGGCGTGCCGGCTCAGAGCGGCGCCATCATCGCGATGCGGAGGCCGGCAGCCGACAACCCCTTCCCCGTCATCACGCCGATCCAGTCGGTGAAGCGCTGGCAGAAGTCGTACTTCTACATGAAGAACGTCGCCCCGCAAGGCGACTACGTCAACCTGCCGGCTTACGTATCCGGCCCGCCGGCTGGGAGGCGGCCCCAGTGGTCCTATCGGGTCGTGACACTATCGTCGGCTGGAGCCGCGGCCGTCGCCCGACTCCGGGTAATGATCCAGTCGGAAGGCCTGACTAGGTCTGACCCGCTGGCCGCCTTTGTCGCGCGCCGGGTGCTTCCGCTTCAAAGCCGCCCTCATCTGATCTGTCAGATAAGCGGCCAACTCGATCCGAGTCGGATGTGCACCAAGGATATGCCTCACGACGAGGTGGCTCATATGGTGAATTATCTTGTGAACTGCAAGCTCTCCGCAGAGTGGTGGTTTGGCAAGGAGGCGTACTCCCGTGCTCATCCCCCGCATACGGTATGCTTTCTTTATCCTTTCTTCTCTTAGTTTTGTCGCCAAGTTTTTCTTGGCCGACTCTGACTAGTCGGCACGTCTTGGCAGAGTCCTCTCCTTCGACCTGCGGCCGGGTCGGGGGCGGATCGCCGATTTCTCCCTGACCGGGCCGAGCATGACTTGGAGGACCACGACTTGGGGGCGGCCGCCATGGACGACAGCACCGAGGCGGGAGGCGGCGACGCAGGCGGCTCCGGGCTTGGAGCCAGCTTCGATGACTAGCCGGATGACAATGAGGCGGAAATCGTCCCACGCCGCCAGCCGGCGTCCGGCCATGGCGCGGGTTCCTCCGCCGCGCTGCATGCTCGGGGCGGCGGGCAGAAGCGCCGGGCCGCGTCGGGCTTGTTCGGCAGTCGGCCGAAGAAGCCCAAGGGCGGGGCGGCAGCGACCAGGCGGGATGAGGCGGCCGCGAACGCGGCCCGCTTCCGCAAGGTGGTGAAGCAGCCGCAGACGGTGTCGGCGTAAGTGTAGATTCTCTTGCATACTATTTCTTCTTTTCTTGTCGATTTCTGACTCCTTGTCTTGTCTCAAAAATCAGGGCTCCGCTTTCTCTTGAGCGGGTTGCTGCCGCCTCCGTGGTTGGATCGCCGGGAGGATCCGGGAGCACCCGCCGTGTGGACCCCCGCGCCGAGCTTCAAGCAGCGACGGAGCGAAATGCGCGGGAGGCGCGGGAGGAGCGGGAGGCGGAGGAGCTGAGGGCGGCGGCCGCCAAGGCGGCACAGGAGGAGGAGTCGGCGAAGGCGCGTGTCGACGCGGCGGCCAAGGCCCAGGTGGAGGCTGCAGCCGCGGCGACAGGGGAGGGGGCCTTGCTTGACACCCCTCTGCGTGTCGCGGCGCCCGAGGTCCCGGAGCCCCCGCCGGAGGAAGCCAGCGGCGACCTGCCGGGGTTGGAGAGGGAGGACGACGTTGTCGTCCAGGAGAGGGAGGCGGCACCGTCCTCGCCGACCGGGGCGGCCCAAGGCAGCTGGCCTAACGTGCCGCCTGCGCAATCGGCTGGGGCGAGCCGGCCGTGAGGACGGACCTGGTGGTCCAGTCGCCCTCGCGCCAGCGCGCGGGGAAGGCAACCTCGGCTCCGGACCCGCAGAAGGCCGCGGGCTCCAGCTCGTCGGCCCAGGACATGGAGGCGGCCAGCGCCAGCTCGGGGTGGACGCCAGGTGGTGGGATGGCCGTGGTGAATGTGGCGGCGCAAGAAGTCCGGAACCTGCTTCAGTCCTAGGCCCCAGTGCTGAGGCAATACAATGACGAGTTCCTCGCAACGCGGGCGGCCATTCGGGTAAGTCTTCCCGTTTTTGCTTTTCGATCTTGGTTTCTTCCGTGGGGGCGCGTCAGCGCACCCACTGGGTGTAGTCCCCGAGTTCCGAGTCGGCTGCTGAGCAGGCGGCTTGGAACTTCTTAGCGGGCTTTGTTTGCTATCTTGTTCTCATTCGCTTCTCTGTCTGACTTGCAGGACTACCACAACCTCCGTGCGGCTGCCTTCAACTCCCAGGCTCGGGAGCTGACCCAGAAGAATGCTGATCTATCTGAGAGCCAGGGTAAGTGCTTCATCTTTTATCTCACGTGGGGGCGCGTCAGCGCACCCACTGGGTGTAGTCCCCGAGATTCGGGCCGACTGCTGAGCAGTCGGGTCGGATCTTTCTTGACGACTTCTTTCTTATTGCTTTTTTATTCTCTACCATATCTGCAGTGGCCAACGCTAAACTGAGGGAGCAGCTGGGTGGGACTCAGGCCGCCCTTCGCGCTAAGGAAGCCGAGTTCGACGCCTTGGCCCAGGAGCGTGACCGCCTGGTCAAGAAGCTGGCCGACCAGGAGGAGAGCCACAAGGCGGCCCTGAAGGCGGTGTAGGATAGCGAGGCCGCCCTCCAAGCCGAGTATGAGATCGAGGCGGCGAGCTGGGCCGAGGCGAGGCAGTCGTTGATCAACGGCTACGGCCAAATCGAAGACTTGGTTGACGGTAGGCCACCCTCTTCTTCGTTCCTTGCTTGCCGCTTGCCGTTTGGTTCACTCTGTAACTTGGTATTTTTCTCTTCTTTCTCTTTCTTTCTTGTGCAGAGTACTTCCCTGGCTACTCTACTGCCGCCAACCAAGTCATCGAGGCCCACCGCGAGGCGCAAAGGCAGGCTGGCGCCAAGATCGCGACGAACGCTCGCCGGTCGCTTGAGGAACAGCTCCTGGCGATTCAGGCCCGCCTCCAGCCGGCTCAGCGCATGCTCCGCCGGCTTCAGCGTGTTGGGGCGCAGGTGCTGGCCGCTCTCTGGCCCGGCGAGGTGATTCCCCGCACCCCTAGTCGGACTGTCGACTGGCTGGAGGTAGCGGCCGGCCACTTCGAGGCCTGGAAGGCTTCTGCGGCTCGGTCAGGCGCCAGGCGGGCGCTGGAGTTCGTCAAGGCCTGGTATCCTGAGCTGAGCTTGGACCAGCTGGCCACCTGGCGGAAGGAGGCCAACACGGAGCTGGAGCCGGTGTGGCCGGCTATCATCCAGCGTGCCTCGGCGATCGCCGACTACACCGACACCAGCGCCTTTGCTCCTGAGGTGGACGACAACGGCGTTGCCCAGCCGGAGGAGTGGTTCGGGCTGAACCCGGCAGATGGCGAGGACTCGGCGGAGGAGATCGACTCCAGCGACAAGGGCGAGGAGGAGGAGGAGGAGGGTGAAGACGCCGCGCCAGATGGTGGAGCAGCCGACCAGCCTCAGCTTGACCGTGCCTCCAGCAACAAGGCGCGTGCGAGCGCACCGCCTACAGCCGGCGATGATCAAGCTGAGACTCGCCAGCCGGCCAGTCCTCCAGCCGGCGCTGCCGTCTCCACTGACCGGCCCGGCTCCCCTGCTACGCCCTTAGTCTAATCTGCTGCCTCTACTTTCCTGTTTTATTACTCTTGGAACAGTATTTTGATAAGTTTGCACAGTTCCACCCACTAGGGGTGTATTCGAACTATATTGACTGCCGGCCTATTGAAGGCCTTATGTGTAAATATAATCATGCATGTGTTTGGCTTTCCATTGTTCTTTGCTTTTCATCCTTCGGTTGTTTCCTTTGCCGCCCTCCCTTGGTTGCCGCCTTCCCAGCCGTACAGCTGCTCTGCAGTCTGTGGCTGGAGAAGTGCTTGGCCGGTTGGGAGGGCAAGTACTCTAGCTTTGTGGGATTGTAGCGAAGTGACTGGGAAGCCGGCCAGCCGGTTGTTTTGACAGCCGGTAGGCATGGTTGGAGGCCGGCTTGTGTTATATAAGTTCGTTAGTCCTTAGCCGTTTTTCGTGTGGGCATCCTTTCCTTCCTTTGGTTCTTGCCAGTCAGGCAGTCGGTTCTTCGAGCTGCGACTTACAACAAGAGAGGGCTCGGGTGCTGGCACACTACTTGTCTGACTTCAGGTAGAACTTTTTTATATAACTCAAGGCGGCCAGTCCCCGGGCCGACTAGTCGAACCCGGTGCCGGATAGAGAATCAAATGCAATAGTACATTCATGGGTATGACACTCGTCATTCATAGATAAAGGGGTGCAGTCCCCAAGTGCGCCTCGGGGGGCCCGTTGTCTTGTACTTAATACAAAAAGACAGCATGATACATACTGCTTTTAACTGTAAAATCTTCTTAGGAGATTGGTGTTCCATGGCCGTTCCGACTCCTTGCCGGAATCATCCCTCTTGCGTGCTCTTGGCTTATGTGCGTCGATCAGGTAGTAGGAGTCGTTGCCTAGGGCCTTGCTGACGACGAAAGGGCCTTCCCAAGGGGCCGAGAGCTTGTGTTGGCCAGCTATTCGCTGGATCAACCGGAGCACAAGATCGCCCTCTTGGAAGGATCTTGGCTTGACCTTCCGGTTGTGGTAACGGCGCAAACCCTGCTGGTAGATGGCGGACCGGCTGAGTGCTAATAGCCGGCCTTCTTCCAGCAGGTCGACGCCATCTTCTCGTGCTTCCTTGGCCTCCGCCTCCGTGTACATGGTGACCCGAGGCGAGTCGAACTCGATGTCAGTTGGGATGACAGCCTCGGCACCATATACAAGGAAGAAAGGAGTGAAGCCGGTTGACTTGTTTCGGGTAGTACGCAGACTCCAGAGGATAGCTGGCAGCTCATCGAGCCAGCAGCCGGCCGAACGCTCCAGTGATACGACCAGTCGGGGCTTGATGCCGGAGAGGATGAGGCCGTTTGCTCACTCGACCTGGCCGTTTGACTGCGGGTGGGCAACGGATGCTAAATCCAGTCGGATGCCCTATGTCGCGCAGAAACGTGCCAGTGCTCCCTTGGCAAAATTTGTGCAGTTGTCTGTGATGATGCTGTGTGGTACACCATACTGAGTAGTGATGTCTGCGATGAATGTCACGGCAGTCGGCCCGTTCAGCTTCTTGATTGGCTTCGCTTCAATCCACTTGGTAAATTTGTCAACGGCGACAAGCAGATGTGTCATGCCGCCGCGGGCTGTCTTGAATGGGCCCACCATGCCAGCCACCAAACGACAAAGGGCCAGGTGAGGGGGATGGTCTTGAGTGCAGAAGCCGGCAGGTGTTGCTTGGAGCTGAAGACTTGGCATCCTTTGCAGCATTTGACTAATTCGTTGGCATCTTCCAAAGCAGTCGGCCAGAAGAAACCATGGCGGAAAGCTTTGGCGACAAGTGATCTTGAGGCTGCGTGGTGGCCGCATTCGCCTTGCTGGATGTCCTTGAGGATTGCTATGCCCTTCTCTGGCTCGACACAGTGCTGGAAGACTCCAGTGACGCTACGCTTGACAAGTTCTCTGTTTATTATTGTGTATGCTCCGGCTCGGCGTTGAACTAATCTTGCCGAGATCTCATCAGCCGGCAGCTCTCTGTTGACTAGGAAGTTGAGGATGGGCTGGGCCCATGATGGAGCTGTGACTTCTTCTATTGTCAGTACGGCCACTGTGACCCGGGTGGGTGGGTTGGGTGGTGGAGAGTTGGAGTCGGCCACCGCCTGTTGTGTCGCTGCAGTCCCCGGGCCGACTGCTGCAGTCCCCGGGCCGGGTTCTGAAGTCCCCGAGCCGGGTGCGACTACGGCAGTCCCCGGGCCGCTTGTCGAAGTCCCGGAACCGCCTGCTGGGTTCCTCCAGTCGGATCTGGCTACATCAGGGGAGGGCGGTACGAAGATAGAGTCCGATTCTGGAGACGGCTTGATAGACGGTTTGAGGAGGCGTTGGAGAGAGACACCGGTTGGTATAGCCTGTCGGGTGGAGCCGATCCGTGCCAGGGCATCTGCTTGGTCGTTGTCGGCCCGTGGCACGTGGAGGAACTCGCACCCTTCAAAGTATCCACTGATCTGCTGGACGAGGAATCGATAGCTCGCCATGTTTGCGTCCGTGGCGTCCCAGTCGCCAGATGACTGCTGGACCACCAAGTCCGAGTCGCCATAACACAGGATCCGGCGTATGTCGAGCTCTTTGGCTAGCCGGAGCCCATGTAGGAGCGCCTCGTATTCAGCCACATTGTTGGAGGCGGCAAAATGGATTTGCAACGTGTATCTTAGCTTGTCGCCCTTGGGAGAGGTGAGGACGATGCCGGCTCCCAAGCCGGTGCGCATCTTGGACCTGTCGAAGTGCATCCGCAATGAGTGGAGTCAGGAGCCAGCGGCAGGTGCTGGGTCTCGGCCCAGTCGACAAGGAAGTCGGCCAATGCTTGGGACTTGATGGCGGTGCGGGGCTGGTAGAAGATTGTGTAAGGAGCCAGCGCAATGGCCCACTTAGCGACCCGGCCGGATGCATCCCGGCTGCCTATGATCTCGGCAAGCGGGGCAGTGCATACGACCATGATGGGATGCTCTTGAAAGTAGGGCTTCAGCTTCTTGGCGGCGAAGTACACTCCATAGCACATCTTCTGGTAATGCGGGTAGTTTTGCTTCGAGGTGGACAGTACTTCGCTTAAATAATATACCAGCCTCTGAACCAACTGAGCTCGGCCTTCTTCTGGGCGCTGGACCACGATGACTGTATTGACCACTCGGCTAGTCGCAGCAATGTAGAGGAGCATGGGCTCCTTCTCAATCGGCGCTGCCAGGACAGGTGGAGCGGTCAGCATCTTCTTCAACTCGTGGAAGGCTTGGTCTGCTTGGTCGTTCCACTCGAAGTGGGTGGATTTCTTCATGAGTCGGTACAGGGGGAGAGCCTTCTTTCCTAGCTGGCTGATAAAGCGGTTTAGGGAGGCCAGGGACCCGGTGAACTTCTGAACGTCTCGCAACTTGGTGGGAATCTCCATTCTCTCAATGGTCTTGATCTTCACAGGGTTGCACTCAATGCCGCGTTCGGCGACCAAAAAGCCAAGAAGTTGGCCAGCTGGTACTCCGAACACGCATTTCTCGGGGTTGAGCTTGATCTGGAATCGGCGTAAGTTGGCAAATGTTTCTTTGAGGTCTTCCAGCAGGGTGCCGCGCTTCTCCGTCTTCACCACAATATCGTCTACATAGACGTGGGCATTTCTGCCGAGTTGCTTGAGGAGGCATTTCTGCATGCAACGCTGAAAAGTGGCACCGGCATTCCCCAAGCCGAATGTCATAGTCAGGTAGCAGAAAGCTCCGAATGGTGTGATGAAGGCGGTCTTCAGGCGGTCGGCTGGGTCCAACTTGATCTGGTGGTATCCTGAGTAGGCATCCAAGAAACTCAACAGCTCGCATCCGGCTGTGGAGTCTATCACTTGATCAATCCGTGGTAGGGCAAACGGATCTTTGGGGCAGGCTTTGTTGAGGCTAGTGTAATCTATACACATACGCCATTTGTTGTTCTTCTTCAACACCAAGACCGGGTTGGCAAGCCACTTTGGGAAAAACACCTCCATGATGAAGCCGGCGGCCAGGAGCCGGGCTATCTCTTCTCCTACGATCCTTCTCTTCTCCTCCGACAGTCGGTGGAGAGGCTGCTTGACTGGTTTCGCGTCCGCTGGGACATGTAGCTTGTGCTCGGCGAAATCCTTCAGAACACCCGGCATGTCCTTTGGGGACCATGCAAAGATGTCTCGGTTCTCACGGAGGAAGTCGATGAGCTCGCCTTCCTATTTACTGTCCAGGTTTGCACCAATGACGGCAAACCTCTCCGGGTTCTCCGGGTCCAGAGGTATCTTCTTTGTCTCCTTGGCAGGCTGGAAGGAGCCCTGAGCATCATATTCCTTGGGGTTGGGGGACAGGGCCGGCTGCTTGCCGGCCATGACCACAACTCGCTCCAGCATCTTCTCTTCAGCAACCACGAGGGACTCGGCCAGTCGGCTGCTGGCTGCAGCGCACTCGATGGACTTCTTGTAGTCGCCGGCTACAGTGATGATCCCCTTTGAACTCGGCATCTTCATGTTGAGGTAGGCGTAGTGGGGCACAGCCATGAACTTGGCTAGGGCAGGTCGGCCAAGCAAGGCATGGTAAGGGCTTTCTAGGTCCACTACTTCGAACCAGATCACTTCTCGATGAAAGTGATCCTTGTCTCCGAAGAGAACATCCATCTTGATCTTGCCGATTGGGGAACAGGACAGGCCGGGTACGATGCCATGGAACACAGTCCGGCTTGGCATGAGCTGCTTCTCCTTGAGGTTCAACTTCTCCATGGTGTCGCAGTACATTATGTTGATACTACTTCCGCCATCAATCAGCATGCAGGAGAAACGGGCAGCTCGCCTTTCCGTCGCGAGGGTGACGTCCAACACCAATGCGTAGGAGCCGGGAGACGGCATCACCTCTGGGTGATCGGCCCGGCTCCAGCTGATGGGCCTTTCAGACCAATGCATGAACTCGGGGTTGCTGGAGGCGACCGCATTGACTTCTTGGTGCTGTCGGCGCCGACTGCGCTTGTCTTCAACTTGGCTCGTGAAGACGATGTAGGCGGCGTGCTCATCTAGGAACTCATCCTGAATGGCTCCGACTGCTGGTCCAGCAGCCGGCTGCTGGGGGGCTGGAGGCGGCGGGCCGGGAGGTGGAGGCGGCATCAGCCCCTCGCCCTTGGAGATCCGCGTGAGCCAATGGCACTTCCGGGTCGTGTGGTTGGACGGCTTCGTGCCGCTGTGGAACTTGCAGGGGGCATCGAGAGTTTGCTCGTAGGAGAAGGCCGGCTGCCAAGCCGTCCTGCCACCCTTCTTCTTGGGAGTGGGCCACTCTTCGGGCTGCTCGTCTTCGACGGTGGCTACTTGCCGACTGGTGGAAGGCGGCATAGGGGCCTTGCTCTTGTGCTCGTTCTGGTAGGGGCGCCGGTTGGAGTCACCAGCCGGCGTCTTGGGAGCCGGAGCGAGCACCTTCCCAGAGGCGTCCACTCGGAGCTCGGTCTTCATCGAGGAGTCGACCAGCAGCTCGTCGAGGGTAGTCGGCTCGTCGCAGAGGAGTCGGTGCTTGAGGAGGGTGCCCTCTCGGCACCCGGCGGTGAAGTATTGTATGGCTTGAACCTTGTGCACCCCCTCGCAGGAGTTGCAGAGCTCGGCCCACCGCGTGAGGTAGTCGCGAGTCAATTCGCTGGGCCCTTGGATGCACAAGGAGAGCTGGCGGGGCTTGGGAGGCCGCTTGTATGTGCTGGTGAAGTTGTGGACGAAGACTTCCGTGAAGTCTAGCCAGCTGTTGACGTTGTAGGGCTTGAGGCTGTTCAGCCAGGTGCGCGCCGTGCCTTGAAGCATGAGAGGGACGTACTTTACGGCAACGCGCCTGTCGCCGTTTGCTATGCTGACCGCGGTAGAGTAGTCAATCAGCCAATCTTCCGGCCTCACGGAGCCGTTGTACTTGGGCGTGTCTCTGGGGAGTGAGAACCCTTTGGGGAAGGGCTTGTCGCAGATGCGGGGGCCGAAGCAAGGCGGGCCGACATCATCTTCTTCTTCTAACGCCAGGGATCGCGCTAGGCGGTTGATCCGGTGGCGGGCATCGTTCTCGCCGACTCCTTCGCGGTGGCTTAGTCGGCCACCGAGAGTCAGATGCGTGACAGGCAGCGGGGTGGGATATCTCTCCCCACGAGGCGGGGGGGAGGCGGATTGCCTTGGCGTTCCACCGCTCGGGGGCGGCCTTCTGCGTCGCGCTCAATGGTGATTCGAGTCCGGCTGCGGCTAGCAGCCGGCTCCTTGTCTTTCCTCGCGCGGGCGCCACTCGCAGTCGGCGACCGGGATGTCGCGGCGTGTTCTCGATGCGGGGGAGGACTCTCAGCGCGGGCGCTGGCTTCATGCCATTCTACGGCCGCGTCGATCAGCTGCTGGATGCGTCTAGTCATGTAGGGGAGCTCATCAGCCCCCAGCCCGTTCAGCTCTTCTGCGGCCGCCTGGGCGGCATGTAGGTTCTCGAGCGGCGTGGCGTAGACTGGGCGGTCTGCTCCCAGCATGCTGGCGATGGCTGCGCCGCGCTTCTTAACGAGGCCGGCTCGGCTTGGCCCGCCATGAGGCGGCGTACCAATGGCGGCGCGGTTGACCTCGCGCTGGTGAGCCTCAGTGAGGCGTCTCATGGAGGCTATCTTCTGGCCCTCCGCGATGAGGGCGAGGCGGCGTGCCTCCAGAGTCTCGGCGTCGGCATCGGCCGGGATGGGGACGGACAAGTCGTGCAGCGCCGCTTGTAGGGCGTCGTGGGCGTTCTCGCCCGAGTCAGCGCCGTGACTGATGACCAGCACCTCAGTGACAGCGCTGCTGCCACTGTCGGCTCGAGGGAGAGGGTCGTCGAAGATCACCACGTCGGTGGGGAAGGCGTCAAGCGATGTCGTGTCGGAGTCGACAAGCATCGGGTCGGTGGAGCCGACCGACTCCAAGTCCACAGCAAGCTCGCTGGAGACGTGAAGCTGGTCGAGGAGGCTGACGAGGCGGCTCTCGGGGTAGTCTGTGCCTGCGTCGGACGCGGGCTCGTCGGAGATGCGAGTCTCGCCAAGAAGGTCGGCGAGGCAGCTCGCCGCGTAGGGCAAGCGCCATCGGGCGTAGCGGGCTGGCTACGCTCGCGGGAGAGGAAAAGGGTTCCCGTCCAGAACAGGTCTCCGGACGACGGTGCATCTGGCCCCATGGTGAGCGCCAAATGTCGGGTGGTAGGTGCGACATATGCCAACGGGTGGCTTATCATTGTGGGAGCCAGTAAGACATCGCCGGTGCCTGGAAACGGGATAAGGCAAAGACATGCACGCCGGCGGATCTTACCCAGGTTTGGGGCTCTCCGTGGAGATAACACCCCTAGCCCTGCTCTGTGGGGTCTCTGCATGATCACTAGATCAATACAAGTAGCTACAAGTGCTCCTTGAGCTGTTTGGCTAGGGGAAAAAGAAGGGCAAGGCTAGCTCTCCTTTTCTCTCTATGTGGTGTGTGAAACTCTATGAGATCAACCCTTTGCATGGGTTTCCCGGGGGGTTTATATAGGTCTACCCCCCAAGGGTACAATGATAATCCGGCTGGGCGCGGGTCCCAGCCGTCAGTGTCTGTGCTCGCCGGCTTCTCCGCCGGCCATTGGGGCCCGCCGACTGGTGGGTCCCGCCGGTTGCCGGCCTCTTGGCCGACAGGCCAGCCCCACCGATTGGGGGCCTTGTCGGCGGCTGGTTACTGTTGCCTCGCCTCTAATGACGAGGGCTTTGTCGAGGTAAGCGTGGCTACAGTGCCGCCGCCTTGCAGGCTCTCACTGTAGCCTCACCTCGTCTTGTCTCCTTAATGATGCACATGTTTCGAGGGAGGGAGGTAGCCGGCTATTGGGAGCCGACTACGCCCCGTGCCGACTAGGGGAGGTCGGGCCGCCTTCGAGCGTCTCTCTGGCTAAAGGGGCTCGCCGCCCGTGACCGTACTGGCGCCTGTCGTGGGTGACATCGAGGTCAACATGGCTACAGTGCCGCGCCGGACGGGGGATGGCTGACCCGTAAGGCGCCCTATGGCTATGCCTGTTCCGGGATTCGGGGGACGTGGGTTGTACTGTGTCCACGCCCCGTCTTATCACCGTTATGTGGGTGCAGCCCTGGTGGGTGCAGTCTTGGCCGTCTTCTGGGAGTCGGCTCTCTTCATGGCTGGCTTCTGGGAGTCGGTCCTCTTGGGGTCGGCTTCCTGGAGTTGGCCATCTTGTAGCTTTCTTCGGGAAGATTTTTGAGGCCGGGTCGCCTTCTGGTAGTCGGCCCTGGGGATAGCCGGCGGAGGAAGGCGGCCCCATGCTCTGGATGCTTGAAGGCTCGAATGGCCTGATAATTTTTTGAAGAGCCAGGGGGAGTCGGTTAGGCTACCCGTGGCCATTTACTCCGACAACCATGACGCCTAACCGTCTGGAAGACGCACAGTCTTCAAAGGTAACAAGTATCAGATCCACGTAGGATCAATCTCTTCAGTGATGCTCAATCACTTTGGGTTTGTAGGTGTTTGGGTTTGGGTTTTCCTCACTTGATGATTTTCGCTCAAAGTCCTCAGAGGATGTGTTGCTCTCAAATGACAAGTGTCAGTTTCTCTCGGAGCAGCCAACCGGCTAGTGGTTGTAGGGGGCGGCTATTTATAGCCTAGGGAGCAGCCCGACATGATAAGACATAAATGCCCTTCAAAGATATGACCGTTAGGTGGGTAGATATTTTGGGACAGCTGGCGCATAGCACAGCAACAGTCAGAATTTTGAGTATCAAATTCCTCAGGGCTATCATGTTCCTCACTGTGTAGGCAATCCACACTGGCGAATTCCTAACTCCTTAGTTAGAAAAAATTCCTCAGAGACCAGAAGAATTTGTCTCTGTCACTAAAGAAATTGTCTGAGCTGTATGAGATTTCCAATGGCTTCACTCGAAGTGATTGGTTGGTGTAAGATTTGAGTTGAGCATCACTTGGAAATTTTTCCTTAGTATTTCCTCAACCCCCTTTAACAGTACGGTGTTTCCTATGACTCAAGAAAGAGAAAATGAAACTACGAAAACAAAAGTCTTCACGCTTCATGTTCCTCGAATGAATGCCAAGTCTTCAAGGTCACACCCATTTCTTCACTTTCAAAGTCTTCAGAAAATCTTCAGAAATCCAAAGTCTTCAGTCAAAGACATTCATTTTTAGGGGTTGAATTTCTCTGTAAATATCAAACTCCTCATAGACTTATAGACCTGTGTACACTCATAAACACATTAGTCCCTTAACCTATAAGTCTTCAATACACAAAAATCACTAAGGGGCACTAGATGCACTTACAATCTCCCCCTTTTTGGTGATTGATGACAATATAGGATAAGTTTTCAACGCGGATAAATATATGAAGTGTAAGTACTGATATTGAGGAATTTGATTGCAAGATATAGTAGAACTCCCCTGAAGATGTGCATCGTGAGGAATTTGCTTTTAAGGCAATGCACACTTGAAAAGTAGAATCATGGAGATCTCCCCCTATATCTTGTAATTCATACACGCATTTGACATATAATATGAAGAATTTGAAATGCATGGTGAAATATGGTGACTGATGTAATTCAGCATACATGCATTAACATTAATGAGGAATAAGCATGCAGAAAATCTCAGCAAAAGTATCAGACCATCTGACACCCAAGTTTTTATTTGGATTTTTCAAAAGATTTTATTTGACTTGAGGGGAGTGATTTAAATTTTTCTTCAAGAGAACTCTCCCTCTCATATATTTTTCTTTATGGAAAAAGTTTTGTTTGGATTCACCCAAGATCTGCCTTTGGTCTTGGAAGTTCTTGCTTTTCATTTGGACTCAAGACAAAATGTTTTTCATTTGGGAAAATAACTTTTGAAAATCTTTTTGAATTTGCACTATGGCTTTTGGAAAGTCCTTTGCCACTTTCAACAATTTCCTTCTTGCCATGGCATTAGTGCAAATCCTCTCTCCTAACCACTTCCTCACCTTTGGATCATGATTTGCATCAAATCCAGCAAGTTGAACCTCCCCATGTGATTATTTCCATTCAAATTCTATTCAAATAAATTTCTGCCTTCTTTTCTAGCACTTGGAGATTTACAAAGGAACTCCACTTTCTGTCTTGATTTTTGCCACCAAACCTTTTTCCCCTCCTAGTCCTTTGAACCCTCAACCTAGAACCATGAAGATCCACTGGTCTTCAGTTCAAAATTTTCAAACTATACCTGCTGCAAGTTTGGACCAGATTTGACAAATTTGGTGAAATTCATTCAAAACCTTCTCCAAAAATTCCAACTAAAATCAGGCAGCCCCTGGGTGCTTTGAGTGGTCATCTCACCAAGTTACAGCTCCTGAAAAATTTATCTCATAGCCAAAGCCTTCTGTCGAACACCTGCAGTGCACTGTCTATGTCAAGTTCAGAAAGTTCAGAGAACACTGCAGTGGCTTGCTGTCGTTTTCTTTAGAGAAGGGCATCGATCTCGCCAGTACCACTGCGTCGCCTTGCTCCTCGTCCCCGCCCTCTTGTTCCTGCACCGCACGAACGCTTGGCGCCTTGCGGGCGTCGGCGACGAGCAGCAGAAGGTGCGCCGCCCCATGACCGACGCCGGCAGCGGCTTTGCGGGCGCCAGCGGGAGACACGGCGCCGACGACGCCACCCAGCGCCGCCCAAACCACCGGAGCCCGCTGCGTGGCCTTCCACTCCCCCGATTACGATGCCGCTCTCGTCGTGAACCGCAAGGCGCGGAGCACGCTCTCTGCCGCCGTTGAGCCCGTGCGGTCACCTCACCGTGGACCGACGCCATTACGCCAAGACCATCTCCGTTTAGCTGTGAAACGACTCCAGTAACCTCCACTGATGCTGCCTGGCCGCTCAAACCACCTGCCAATCCACTGCTCCGCCGTAATCGCTCGCCGGAGATTCCCCGTTCACGGCCACCCCGTAGATCTGCCTATAAATAGAGGCCCCGAGCTTCAACTCGAGCACCCACCATCCCTGCACTCCCCCTAGAGCAAGCCTAGCCGCTGGTAGAGCCCCGAGGAGATCTCCTTCCTCGACTCCGGCCGCCGCGACCCGCCACGGGATCCAGCCGATTCGCCCCCGTGTGCGCTCCTCCACCTCCATTCTCTTGCCAGTAGCTTCACCTTGCATCCCTCGTTCTGACCCGCGCCTCAATTTGTAGCTTGCAGCCCTCCACCGGAGTTCCCCATCCACACCCGAGCCGCCGTCCGCCGGAGATAGTGTCGCCATCGACGTGGTGCTCCCCGTTGGACGAGTCCACCACCCACCGACGCGGAAGAAGACGCTGAAGCTCTTGGTACCCTCCATTTCTCCTAACTCGCCATGGTTCGACGCCGGCATCCACCGCAGTCTTCGGGCGCTGGCGAGCTTTTCAAACCTGACATGTGGACCCCGCGTGTCAGCCTCTGTTCTTTTATTCGCGAACCGTTTTCTGTTGGCGCCTTCGGGCAAAATACGTTTTCTCCTTTGCGCTTGCGCATTCCCAACCGAAGCATTTTCTGTTTTCTCAGTAAAAACCCTGGAACTTTTCTGTTTCATTACAGATAAGTCCCTGGACAGAAACCTTTATAAATTTTTAATAAAAAGGGATTTTTGAGTGATTCTTTTTCTGACAATCTTCAAATTTTGTCTAGTTTTTTATGGGATTTATTTGAAAATTATTTGGAAAAGTTTCTGTGCAAGTGTTGGTTTTCACGTTAGTATCCGTTTCGTGATTGCCGTAGGTTCCGGGAGAGGTGACGGAGCCGCGAACTTCGCCGAGCTAGACTCTTACTTCTCCGAACCAGGCAAGCATGTTTTGAACATTTGATATGACAGGTGTTTTACATGTTCACGTGAGAGTTTGTGTGTGGCATATGAGTGTCGGTAAATACCTCGTTGCTTGTAAGGCAACGACCCGGTTGTTCCAAAGTCGCGATGATCTCTGATGAGAGATGGCCTAATCATGTGGTGACATGAAGGGCAGCAAGGTGGTACTGTTGTAGCATACCAGCCTTGCGTCATCCGACTTTCCCCGACGTTAACGTGGTTGGAGCCACGTTATCGTTCTTTTCCCGCATGTTCCAAAGTTGCGATGATCTCTGATGAGAGATGGCCTAATCATGTGGTGACATGAAGGGCAGCAAGGTGGTACTGTTGTAGCATACCAGCCTTGCGTCATCCGACTTTCTCCGACGTTGACGTGGTTGGAGCCACGTTACCGTTCTTTCCCCTTTCCGTGCTACCACATGTCTCATTGCCAGGATGCGGTTTAGTAAGTTGGTAACCTCTTTCCATGTACACACCAAACAGAGAGGCCGGGATGATGGTACCTTGGCCCAGGATCAAAGCCAGTCATCCGGTCAGGGGGCATGGGTGTTTCCGGTTGGGACCGAGAGGGGGGCACCCCCTTAGAGCGCGCGTATAGAAATTTGATCCCATGCTACGCGAGGTTGTAGCCTCCCCGTCTCAAGGTTTTTCTTGAACGTCGCCGAGGGTGATCCCTGGCTTCGGATGGTTGAATTGGGTGTGTACTGGTTAGACGTGTTTCTTCCAAAACACCGTAGACGGAACTAGTCCCCGTGACTACTGAAATCCGTTGGCTGTGGTTAAGTACAAACTCTGCAGAGTCAATTCTTTCCAAATCATCGCATCCATGATCAAGTAGTGTAAACATTATATCCATATCTATCCGTGTGAAAAACTTGTCCCCGGTGAACAAGCTCTAGTGGTAAATCCAGTTTTATTGTTACTCCTGTGGATGGACTAACTTTATATTCGTCGCATGGATTGTGATCTTATTATTTTGGACTAACCATTATGTATTTTATTGAGTATCCTTGGGATGGTTCTACCTCCCGGATATTCACTGTAATTATTCTCTTTTAAGCCCTTTCTGTGGCGTCGCTCAGACGCGCGACTGCGGCATGCTTGTTGTTCATTTATCTTTTATAAGCCCTTTATGTGGTGTCGCCCCGACGCCCGACTGCGGCATTATTATTTCTGCATTTTCCGCTCGAGGAGTCATTCAGACACTCGTTTGGCACCTGTATTATTATCCCGCATTTTCCGCTCGAGGAGTCTTTCAGACACTCGTTTGGCACCAGCATTACTATTCTGCAGTTTCCGCTCGAGGCGTCATTCAGACCCTCGCTTGGCACCCAGTATTTATTATCTCTATGTCTGATCGCACTGGTTAACTTGTTCATATGCTTCATGTTGCTTTCGTTATATCTTATGTCCGAACTGTCTTGCGAGTACTTTCATAGTACTCACCTGGCTTGTTGATTTGGCCAGATGTTGACGAAGGCGATCTCTCGGATGAAGAGTTTGATAGCGCGTCCGATGCCTAGAGGAGTACCAGTCAGTCCTGCGCGATCCCGGATATTGGTCACTTGTATTGTATACGCTTCCGCCACCCGCAATAAGTCTTCTCGAGCCTCACTCCGACGCTCGATGAGTTGTAGTCTTCTGGAATCATATCACTCGCTTCGCAATGATATTTCCACCACCGTTATTATCGTGAGTTAGTAGTTTGCCACCCTATCCGCCGTCTTGTTTTAGCGGCGTGCATGTAATAAATTGTTGGGCAGTCTCTTCTCAACCTTGTATCATATTTAGTACTCCTGGTATTTTTCTTCTTTGACCAAGATATTGTCTACCAGTGAGAAGGAATTCTTCCTCGCTGGTCCGTAAAAGGGATTGGTCTCTCAATAATTATTTTATTGAAAAACCGGTCGTGACAAGCTTGGTATCAGAGCCAGGCTGACTGTAGGAAGCCACTAGGTGCGATCGCTAATCGGTTATTAGCATCTTTTATGCTTTTTCAGCATTTTGCAATTGTAGCTATTTTCTGTTGGTCATCATAAATTTATGACATGACTACTCAGAATTTTTGCCTACTTTTGTAGATGGCTGGCAGCAGCTGTGAGAATCGAGTGTTCACCAACGTGCCCGAGGGGTTTGTCAAGCTCCTCGTCTCCATCACCAAGCTCGCGATCGGGCCAGCAGCTCGCCCGGAGTTCACACTCTATCAGCACAAGCTCAGTGACGACGTGTCTATGCACCAAGCTGTGGTGCAGTTCAAGGGAGGACGATCTGCTGCTCGCCACTTCCGTTTTGTGGGAAGGGCCATGCCTACGGAGAGGCATGCCATGCAGATGGCTGCCCGTGAGGCGATAGCTCGCCTTCGGGACATCCTTCCTACGATGAAGACTGGTCGCTACCGCTACCTCCCATGCCATGTGCCATACACCAGCCACTATGCGTTCGCCTGCCATCGGGGAGAACGAGATGAAGCCATCGAGATGGTTGTGGAGTATCTCAAGGCTCTAGAGGAGTCTTTCGACAACCTCGTAGATGATCTTGTGGCTGCCCGCATGGACTTAGTCCGGGGCGATCCTGCCAGCAGAAAGGAGCTTCTCCACACGGCGCCGCCCCTGACATTCGTCTCGTCTTCAGCCTCGTATGCACCAGCCGTTTTGGCCACTGCTCGCCGTCTGCCTACCACTGAGGAGTTCGACCGAGTCATCGCTCCTACTCCAGTCAGAGCCGCACCGCCTGCCGCACGCACTCTACCACCAGTCGCCCCCGCACCATCACCGCAGCGCAGCGTCACGCGCCAGGAGCCAGCTAGAGAGGAGGAGGTTGACTCTCCTGGACCGCTGAGCCTTGCCATCGGCAAGGGGAAGGAGATCTTCACCATCTCCGACTGAGATCACCGAGTAGCCGCGTGTTATGCCTGCTTGTATGATGTGTTGTTTTATCTGCACGCTAGTTTGTATTGGTGTGTTTGCTGCCTTCCGGAGTAGTACGCTAGTTTTTAATAACATGTCAGGATTGTGTACGCGCATCCTGAGTGCTGTATCTTGTGTTTGCTTTTCGCATGTAAGATTTATGTTAAGCACTTCTTCTCCATGAAAAATCATTTGTGTTTCTTTGAAAACCTTGAAGCCTTTTGATTATTGCCTTTGCGAGATTTTTTTGTGCTACACAATTTTTCTCATGGGTTTTGCAAATAATACCCCAGACTGGAAAAATGTCTCGCCCGTGGACTCGCTCCATGCCCAATCAGCCAGAAGAGGTTTACGGGACACAGACCAGCAACAATTTCACTCAGGGTCAGTCCAGCCAACAAGACAACGAAGCAGCACTGTCTCAAGTATGCCGTCTCTTCGAGCAAAGCCAGCAACAGCACCAAGAGATGATGAACCATGTCATCAACATGGGAAACCACCGTGAACCCTATCGACCCCATTCCAAGTTATCTGAGTTACAGAAGACTCGCCCCTCAACTTTTGCTCACACCGACAGACCGCTGGAAGCCGATGATTGGCTTCGTGAGATTGAAAGGAAACTGATTATTGCTCAGTGCTCGGATCATGAGAAGGTGCTTTATGCACCACACTATCTTACTGGAGCAGCCGCAGCATGGTGGGAAAACTTCCTACACATGCATCCCAGGGAACACAACATCACCTGGGAAGAGTTCAAGGAAGGCTTCCGTGGGGCACACATCCCCAGGAGCATCCTAAAGATCAAGAAGAGAGAGTTTGATGACCTGAGGCAAAGAGGCATGTTAGTGACAGAGTACAATGGTCAGTTCACTCAGCTGTCTCGTTATGCCTACGACGAGCACATGACAGAAAGCAAAAAGATGGAAAAATTCCTGGACGGCCTGGCACCAGCACTGAGATGCCAACTGATTGTGCACACCTTTCCGGATTTTAAGACGCTGGTGGACAAGGCCATCACCTTGGAGAATGAGCGCCGTAGTCTGGAAGATATCCGTAAGCGGAAGAGGGACAAGACGACTCTTGCCCGTAGCAACCGAGGCAAGACTGAGGTCCCAAGGACAGACACAAGGAGATCCACGACTACTGAGCCAAGGCACGTCGGACAATTTCATGCCAGGGACAAGGAGTTCACATACCGTCCAGGGGTCACCTGCTATGCATGTGGTCAACAAGGGCATTATGCTAAACAGTGCCCGAAGCCAAGAGACTCGGCACCCAAGCCGAACAATGGTGGAAACAATCCAGCCCCCAAGCGCAACAACTTCAATCCCAGCAACAACCACAGGAAGGGTCACCTGAACCATGTGACCAGGGAAGAAGCGCAGAATGCCCCAGACATCGTGCTCGGTATGTTCCCTGTCAACATAGTACCTGCCACGGTTTTGTTTGATTCTGGAGCTTCCCATTCGTTCGTTTCGAAGAGTTTTGTTTCGCAACACGGTTTTCGATACTTCCCTTGGAAAAAATCTATGATCATCAAGTCCCTCGGAAATAAGCAAATCGCTCAAGGTTACTGCCAAGGAGTGGTCATTGAGTTCGAAGGACTACAATTCCACGCGAATCTCATCGTGTTGGAAAGTAAAGGACTGGATGTCATTTTAGGGATGGACTGGTTAACCACCAACAAAGGATTCATCGACTGCTTCAATCGAACAGTGATTCTCACTCACCATCACGACAAGACTATAAGAGTTTCCGCTCAAGAAAGGCCACGATCGCAGCAGCCAAAGCTGAACAAAATGGACATTGCAGAACTGAGAAAAGTTCCAGTGGTATGCGAGTTTCCTGATGTGTTCCCTGAAGAACTACCAGGCATGCCACCAGACCGAGAGATCGAATTCAGCATCGAACTAGCACCTGGCACCGCTCCCATCTATAAGAAGCCTTATAGAATGGCACCCTCAGAATTGGTGGAGTTGAAGAAGCAGATAAAGGAGTTGTTGGACAAAGGATTTATACGAGCCAGCTCCTCACCATGGGGTTCGCCCGTGTTATTCGCCAAGAAGAAGGATGGGACACTGAGGCTGTGCATAGACTATCGAGCCCTCAATATGGTCACCATCAAAAACAAATATCCGATGCCACGGATCAATGATTTGTTTGACCAGCTCGCACAAGCCAAGGTATTTTCGGGATACCATCAACTGAAGGTACGGACAGAAGATATTCCCAAGACACCTTTCACTTCCAGATATGGGTTATACGAGTTCACAGTGATGCCTTTTGGACTAACGAACACCCCCGCATATTTCGTCCACCTCATGAACAAAGTATTCATGAAATTCATGGACAAATTGTGGTGGTATTCATTGACGACATTCTGGTTTACTCGAGGACATTGATATGCAACCAGATCTCACCTACAAAGAAAGACCAGTAAAGATTTTAGAAGAGTCTGAACGGAGGACCCGTCAGGAAACAACAAGATTTTTCAGGGTTCAGTGGAGCAACCACACTGAGGATGAAGCCACATGGGAAAGGGAAGATTTCCTCCGAGTAGAGTATCCATATCTATTTGAGGATCAGCAGAAATCTCGAGGACGAGATTTTTCCTAAGGGGGTAGGTGTTGTGACACCCAAGTTTTTATTTGGATTTTTCAAAAGATTTTATTTGACTTGAGGGGAGTGATTTAAATTTTTCTTCAAGAGAACTCTCCCTCTCATATATTTTTCTTTATGGAAAAAGTTTTGTTTGGATTCACCCAAGATCTGCCTTTGGTCTTGGAAGTTCTTGCTTTTCATTTGGACTCAAGACAAAATGTTTTTCATTTGGGAAAATAACTTTTGAAAATCTTTTTGAATTTGCACTATGGCTTTTGGAAAGTCCTTTGCCACTTTCAACAATTTCCTTCTTGCCATGGCATTAGTGCAAATCCTCTCTCCTAACCACTTCCTCACCTTTGGATCATGATTTACATCAAATCCAGCAAGTTGAACCTCCCCATGTGATTATTTCCATTCAAATTCTATTCAAATAAATTTCTGCCTTCTTTTCTAGCACTTGGAGATTTACAAAGGAACTCCACTTTCTGTCTTGATTTTTGCCACCAAACCTTTTTCCCCTCCTAGTCCTTTGAACCCTCAACCTAGAACCATGAAGATCCACTGGTCTTCAGTTCAAAATTTTCAAACTACACCTGCTGCAAGTTTGGACCAGATTTGACAAATTTGGTGAAATTCATTCAAAACCTTCTCCAAAAATTCCAAGTAAAATCAGGCAGCCCCTGGGTGCTTTGAGTGGTCATCTCACCAAGTTACAGCTCCAGAAAAATTTATCTCATAGCCAAAACCTTCTGTCGAACACCTGCAGTGCACTGTCTATGTCAAGTTCAGAAAGTTCAGAGAACACTGCAGTGGCTTGCTGTCGTTTTCTTCAGAGAAGGGCATCGATCTCGCCAGTACCACTGCGTCGCCTTGCTCCTCGTCCCCGCCCTCTTGTTCCTGCACCGCACGAACGCCTGGCGCCTTGCGGGCGTCGGCGACGAGCAGTAGAAGGTGCGCTGCCCCGTGACCGACGCCGGCGGCGGCTTTGCGGGCGCCAGCGGGAGACACGGCGCCGACGACGCCACCCAGCGCCGCCCAAACCACCGGAGCCCGCCGCATGGCCTTCCACTCCCCCGATTACGCTGCCGCTCTCGTCGTGAACCGCAGGGCGCGGAGCGCGCTCTCTGCCGCCGTTGAGCCCGTGCGGTCACCTCACCGTGGACCGACGCCATTACGCCAAGACCATCTCCGTTTAGCTGTGAAACGACTCCAGTAACCTCCACTGATGCTGCCTGGCCGCTCAAACCACCTGCCAATCCACTGCTCCGCCGTAATCGCTCGCCGGAGATTCCCCTTTCACGGCCACCCCGTCGATCTGCCTATAAATAGAGGCCCCGAGCTTCAACTCGAGCACCCACCATCCCTGCACTCCCCCTAGAGCAAGCCTAGCCGCTGGTAGAGCCCCGAGGAGATCTCCTTCCTCGACTCCGGCCGCCGCGACCCGCCACGGGATCCAGCCCGATTCGCCCCCGTGTGCGCTCCTCCACCTCCATTCTCTTGCCAGTAGCTTCACCTTGCATCCCTCGTTCTGACCCGCGCCTCAATTTGTAGCTTGCAGCTCTCCACCGGAGTTCCCCATCCACACCCGAGCCGCCGTCCGCCGGAGATAGTGTCGCCGTCGACGTGGTGCTCCCCGTTGGACGAGTCCACCACCCACCGACGCGGAAGAAGACGCTGAAGCTCTTGGTACCCTCCGTTTCTCCTAACTCGCCGTGGTTCGACGCCGGCGTCCACCGCAGTCTTCGGGCGCCGGCGAGCTTTTCAAACCTGACATGTGGACCCCGCGTGTCAGCCTCTGTTCTTTTATTCGCAAACTGTTTTCTGTTGGCGCCTTCGGGCAAAATACGTTTTCTCCTTTGCGCTTGCGCATTCCCAACCGAAGCATTTTCTGTTTTCTCAGTAAAAACCCTGGAACTTTTCTGTTTCATTACAGATAAGTCCCTGGACAGAAACCTTTATAACTTTTTAATAAAAAGGGATTTTTGAGTGATTCTTTTTCTGACAATCTTCAAATTTTGTCTAGTTTTTTATGGGATTTATTTGAAAATTATTTGGAAAAGTTTCTGTGCAAGTGTTGGTTCTCACGTTAGTATCCGTTTCGTGATTGCCGTAGGTTCCGGGAGAGGTGACGGAGCCGCGAACTTCGCCGAGCTAGACTCCGACTTCTCCGAACCAGGCAAGCATGTTTTGAACATTTGATATGACAGGTGTTTGACATGTTCACGTGAGAGTTTGTGCGTGGCATATGAGTGTCGGTAAATACCTCGTTGCTTGTAAGGCAACGACCCGGTTGTTCCAAAGTCGCGATGATCTCTGATGAGAGATGGCCTAATCATGTGGTGACATGAAGGGCAGCAAGGTGGTACTGTTGTAGCATACCAGCCTTGCGTCATCCGACTTTCCCCGACGTTAACGTGGTTGGAGCCATGTTATCGTTCTTTTCCCGCATGTTCCAAAGTTGCGATGATCTCTGATCAGAGATGGCCTAATCATGTGGTGACATGAAGGGCAGCAAGGTGGTACTGTTGTAGCATACCAGCCTTGCGTCATCCGACTTTCTCCGACGTTGACGTGGTTGGAGCCACGTTACCGTTCTTTCCCCTTTCCGTGCTACCACATGTCTCATTGCCAGGATGCGGTTTAGTAAGTTGGTAACCTCTTTCCGTGTACACACCAAACAGAGAGGCCGGGATGATGGTACCTTGGCCCAGGATTAAAGCCAGTCATCCGGTCAGGGGGCATGGGTGTTTTCGGTTGGGACCGAGAGGGGGGGCACCCCCTTAGAGCGCGCGTATAGAAATTTGATCCCATGCTACGCGAGGTTGTAGCCTCCCCATCTCAAGGTTTTTCTTGAACATCGCCGAGGGTGATCCCTGGCTTCGGATGGTTGAATTGGGTGTGTACTGGTTAGACGTGTTTCTTCCAAAACACCGTAGACGGAACTAGTCCCCGTGACTACTGAAATCCGTTGGCTGTGGTTAAGTACAAACTCTGCAGAGTCAATTCTTTCCAAATCATCGCATCCATGATCAAGTAGTGTAAACATTATATCCATATCTATCCGTGTGAAAAACTTGTCCCCGGTGAACAAGCTCTAGTGGTAAATCCAGTTTTATTGTTACTCCTGTGGATGGACTAACTTTATATTCGTCGCATGGATTGTGATCTTATTATTTTGGACTAACCATTATGTATTTTATTGAGTATCCTTGGGATGGTTCTACCTCCCGGATATTCACTGTAATTATTCTCTTTTAAGCCCTTTCTGTGGCGTCGCTCAGACGCGCGACTGCGGCATGCTTGTTGTTCATTTATCTTTTATAAGCCCTTTATGTGGTGTCGCCCCGACGCCCGACTGCGGCATTATTATTTCTGCATTTTCCGCTCGAGGAGTCATTCAGACACTCGTTTGGCACCTGTATTATTATCCCGCATTTTCCGCTCGAGGAGTCTTTCAGACACTCGTTTGGCACCAGCATTACTATTCTGCAGTTTCCGCTCGAGGCGTCATTCAGACCCTCGCTTGGCACCCAGTATTTATTATCTCTATGTCTGATCGCACTGGTTAACTTGTTCATATGCTTCATGTTGCATTCGTTATATCTTATGTCCGAACTGTCTTGCGAGTACTTTCATAGTACTCACCTGGCTTGTTGATTTGGCTAGATGTTGACGAAGGCGATCTCTTCGATGAAGAGTTTGATAGCGCGTCCGATGCCTAGAGGAGTCCCAGTCAGTCCTGCGCGATCCCAGATATTGGTCACTTGTATTGTATACGCTTCCGCCACCCGCAATAAGTCTTCTCGAGCCTCACTCCGACGCTCGATGAGTTGTAGTCTTCTGGAATCATATCACTCGCTTCGCGATGATATTTCCACCACCGTTATTATCGTGAGTTAGTAGTTTGCCACCCTATCCGCCGTCTTGTTTTAGCGGCGTGCATGTAATAAATTGTTGGGCAGTCTCTGCTCAACCTTGTATTATATTTAGTACTCCTAGTATTTTTCTTTTGTGACCAAGATATTGTCTACCAGTGAGAAGGAATTCTTCCTCGCTGGTCCGTAAAAGGGATTGGTCTCCCAATAATTATTTTATTGAAAAACCGGTCGTGACAGACCACCATAGAGTTTAAGTTTACAACTCGATCGAATAAAGTCTTAGAAGAACGAGAGTTGTAACTTTGCAAAAAAACGTCCATATAGGTAGACCCGCTTGAAGACTAACTCAAATTTCTCCCCCTTTGTCATCGAATGACCAAAAGGATCAAAAAATGAGGACTAACGCCCCTAAAGAATATCATGTGGATGGAGGAGCGCCAGCGTTGTTGGGGTCGTTTGTTGTTGTAGGGCCTGCAACAGTGTCGTCCAAGTCTTCATGCTCATCAGTTTCGCGTGATGAAGAATATGAGCTGGCCACGAAGGAAGGAACCTTGACCTTCTTCAATTTCGTCGGTGGAGGAGCAGACCAGTCAAAATCCTCCTTGAGACCCATTTGCTTCAGATCTTCTTCACCATACAGATGTGATAAGACAGCCCAGGTGCGACCGAAGACTTCATGGAGGTAGTAATGGTTTTTCTTCACTGCATTGTGTGTAGCAGTCATGTTGTGAAGAATAGAAACAAACTGACGCTTAACCCATTTGTGGTTTCGATCCACCTTCTGGTGAAGACTGAGAAGAAGCTCACGGTCAGTCATCACCCTGGGAGCTGTGGCTTGAGGATTTGGCTTGGATGCATTTGCGATAGAATCATGAGTAGTAGAATCATCATTCGTGGAGTAAGATGAAGCTTTGCGAAACTGACCACCAATGGACAATTGCCTTCATCAATAACAGCAGTGGCCTTGCCCTTTTCATCAGCTGAGGAATATGTCCGCTTGAGGACTTCAATTGGGGGCAAGTAGCTGAGGTGATTCTGAAAATCAGCCTTGTAGTTGAGTGAAGACCTTATTCTGAGGAATCTCATAATCCAAGGTGCGTAAGGCTTCAACTCAAATGGAGAGAGTGCAACATTTTCCAGAGTCCTCATGAAGAAATCATGATAGTTGACAGGAATGCCATGCATGATATTGAACAGCAAATTCTTCATGATGCCAACGACTTCTTCATTAGTCGAGTCGTGGCCTTTGATAGGACTCAAAGTCTTTGTCAAAATGCGATAAACTGTTCTTGGCACAGATAGCAATTCCTTCATGAGGAATTTGGTCCTTGGGGCTTGACCGGGCTTCAAAGGCTTCATTAGCACTTGCACGTAATGGGCAGTGAGTTCAGGCTCATGGTACAGGCAACGAGGTCCTTCAAGGGGAGGACTGATTGGCAGGGCATGAAGTAATTCAGAGGACGGTGCTTTATAGTGGGTATTATCGGTCATCTCGTCCAAAACCCAAGAGTTCACATCATCAGCATCGCCTGTGATATGCAGAGTTGCATAGAATTGAAGAATGAGCTCTTCATTCCAATCGCAAATATCCGTGCAAAAGTTGAGCAGTCCTGCATCATGAAGCACACTAAGGACCGGGGTGAAGCAAGGCAGTGATTCCATGTCCACGTGAGGAATATGCTCATGGTCGAAGACTTTGTCCTTGTTGGAGAGCAGTGAAGAATAAAAATTTTCTTGGCTAGCAGTCCAGAAGCGCTTCCTTCTAAGACGAGCAGAGTCATAAGGATTATAGTCTGTGAAGAACACATGCTCGCCGAAGAAGTCATCAGCCTTGAATTTCTGCTTCTTTGAGAAGGGATCCTTTGGCTTGGGCTGAGGGGTATCGGTCAATTGCATCACCACCTCAGGAATCGCAATCTCAGGATCCACTGGCTGAGGAATTCCAGCTTCTTCTTCAGTGACAGCCTGGGTCTTCAATTCTTCATTAACATTTTCTTCAGCACTAGTGGCTGGAATCTCTTCATGGACAGATGGTTTGGCATGAGGTTCTTCAGATCCCATCTGTACTTCAGTATTCACAGGGCACTGAGGAATTTGTCGCAGAGGTGTGAACAGAGGAGAATTGGGGTGCTGACTTTCCCAAAAGTCATCGTTCAACACTGGAGTTGTGCACCCAATGTCTACATCTTCTTCTTCACTATTTTCTTCAACACCGGCCTCTTCAGCAGTGAACTGAGGCATGGGCGATGAGACTATTGGGGTTGAAGGGACCGCATCCGCTTCAATTTCTTCATCCAACTGCTCTGACGAAGCAGCAGAAGGAATCTCTTCATCTGATCCACTTGGGATCACATATTCTTCATCAAAAGGAACAATGTCCTTTGATGGCATGGATGAGACCGGAATAGCATCAATTGGATTCTCAAAAGAGCTGGTCAATGGCTTCATCTTCTTCGGAGCTGAAGAATCTGATGAAGTTGATGCTTTCCTTTTCTTCACCGTTGCACGCTCTGCAGCCTTGGTCTTCTTCACATCTGATGTACACGGAAGGATTGGAGTTGGGGTAGGTGCAGGAGGAGCAGAGGAATTTGGTTCAATTACTTCAGGCACAACTGATGCAGTTGCCCTGACTTCTTCAGTTTCTTCAGGTGCAACACTAGTGGTTGCCCTGGCAATTTCTTCAGCGGCTGGAATGCAGTCATCAGCCCTGATACTCTGAGTTCTTCAGCAGCCTGATTTTCATTGGCAGTGCTGGCATTTTCTTCAGTCGGCTGAGCAGATGCCTCAGCCTGAGGATTTTCTTGTTGCGTTGGGGCTGCAACATTGGAAGTGAATTTGGACCTTGGCTCCCAGCCAATCAGCGCGGTAAGTGTCAAATTCATCACTGAGTTTCTTGATCTCAGATTGAGTAGTGACAAGTTCTTCAGTTGTCATAGAGACAACGTTTTTCTTCAGGAAGCGCTCCTTCTTGTACTGCGCTTTCTTCAACTGCATGGCCTTTTCAAATTTCTTTTTTTCTTCCTGAATGAAGGCAGTCAACATATGACTTTGGCCAGGAGTCAATTTGAAGTCAGGCATAGGAGTGTTGGGGTCCTTGTGCCAGAGATCAATGTAATCAAGGATCAATTTTGGATCCAAAAGAAGATGCACATTTGTGCCTTTGGCTCTAGCAGCCCTGAGTTGCCTGTCCCTGATGATCAGCTTCGTCTTCATCAGACGGCACTTGAAAGGCGACCTGCTTCTTGTGAGGACTTGGTCGAGAGCCTCGTCCAGCAGTGGCCTTTTTCTTCAGCAGAGAGGGGCCAGTTGATGAATTGGGTGGAGCTGAAGAACTAGCAGAAGCTCCTAAGGCAATAGAGATGCCTGTTGTCCTTTGGCACGTGGCGAGATGCACAGGTGCTGAGGATTTTGACGGAGGAGCTGAGGACTTTGGAGGAGTTGGAGCAGCTTGAGGAATTGGCCATGAGGGCTTTGAAGAATCTGGCCGTGAGGGCATTGGGAGTGAAGCACTTGGCTTATGAGCAGGCTTCTTTGCCGTGGCCTTCTTTGGCTTGCTTGCAGAGGCCTCAGCTGTGGTGGCAGCAGCAGCAGAGTCTTCATTAAATTTCCTCACTGCTTCCTTAGCCATTTTGGCTAGCTTGGCCTGGCGCTTGGCCCATTCATCAGGATAGTCCTCACCATGCTTGAGGCTGGTGGGATCAGCTTCTTGGCCAGGTGCCAATGGAGGTCTTGGGCATGGAGGATTAAGAGCAAATTTCTTCATATACTTGGGAGTAACATATCTGTACTCCCTCCATTCCCGTGCCCATCTCCTCTCTATCCTTTGTATGCGCACCTTGCGCTGATTTTTGTCCTCCTTGCCAAATTTGGCCTCATCAGGAGTGCAATAATCCTTGTATATGTCATCAGGAATCTCGAAAGCAGTATTGATCTCAGGCCTCTTTCCTCCCTTATGAAGCTTCTTACCGTCAGCCATTTTCTTCAGCTGAGGAATTTCAGCAATGGAATTCTCTGAAGAGGTGTGCAACTTTTCTTCAAGGAACGCTGCAAATGAGTTAAGTTGATGAGAACCTAGTGATTCAGCAGCGGACATGTGTACCTGTGAACAGAGTATAGTTGCGAGGAAATTTGGAGAGGTCATATGCGTTCTCGGAAGGTTTTGCAATAAGAACAAGTTTGAGCAATTTGACCAGATGAGCCTTGAAGAATTTCACTAAGCGTTCTTTGTCTTAGGTTCCAGAGTTGTACAGATTGAAAATCCACACAATTGAGGAATCTTGAAGAAAAATGTTGCTTAGAGAAAAGGATCAAGAACAGATGACATGTGAGGTGTTTAGTGTGTGAAGATTTGAAGTATAAACACCTTTTGAAGATTTTGTAGAAAATATTTGAATTAAAGAGGGAAGTAAAAGTAACTTTTAATTACCCTGGAAGGAGAACACGATGAAATGGGAAGTGTAGATGTGAGGCTCATTGGTTCAGATCTTCCACGCCCTAACTTGGTAGAGGAAGACAGCTACGGTGGCGGAGGAGTGGAGAAATCTGTAGCCGGCGCGAGCACGACGGTGACGAGGTCGAGGCAGTGAAGCTCTTCCTCACCGGCGATGATGAAGTAGCGGCGGCGCTAGGTTTTGAGAAGCTCGAGCGGGAGAGAGGTCGAGCGGAGTAAAAACGAAGTGAGGAAGGGGAGGGGTATTAATAGCCGAAGTGAAAAACCACTCGTCCGAAGAAATTGGACGAACGTGCCCCTGACCCTTCTCATTCGCTTGACATGTGTCACCCACGTACTGAGAGGTGGCGATCGTGTGAGATCGTGGGTGAATAGATAAGTATTATTGTGGAATGTGGAACAGTTTGAGCGGCAAACGCCGAAAATTCAGATAAGATAAGGTTTAAAGTTCCGTTCGCAAATTCTTTAGCTGACAAGGACACAGTGAAGATTTTGAACGAGTTTCAAATAGAACGCACATGAAGAATTTCTGAATAGACTAGGTTGAGTTTCGCATAGAGGGGGAAGGGTCCGATCACATTCACTTAGTAGAAAAGACAACTTGAAGAAATAGCAATAAGTGAAAGTTGTAGAGGACATAAACTCATATATATATATATATAGCCAATGAAGAAAAATGACGGAAATGGTGAAGACATTGCAAAGTTGAAGAAATTGAACAACTGAGGAATTTCAAAACTGAGGAAAAACTCAAATTGAAGATTTTCAACTTTTGGTGGTGGCGTGACCCACCGTATAAGAATGATGATTTTAGACACCACGTACAATTGTCGTAGGGTTCTGAGAATCAAATTCTTTGTTAATTTCTTCACACTTAGAGTGTTAGTCTTCATTGATTGAATAAAAACATTTCTTCGCGTGTTGCACATCTAAGTCATCAATTTTTCATAAGTGTTAGGATGAGTGTCCTTTTCAAAGAACATTCGAAGATTCTAGGATATTTAGCTCACACCGCAACTTGCTAAATCTCTTCTAATCCAAGGGCTTTGTGAATATACCGGCTAGCTGTTCTTCAGTCCTCGCATGCTCAATAGAGATGTCGCCCTTCCACACATGATCGCGAAGAAAATGATGATGAATCTGAATGTGCTTTGTCTTCAAGTGCTGAATTGGGTTATGAGCAATCTTGATGGCACTCTCATTGTCGTAGTAGAGAGGCACATTCTTCATGTTGACGCCGTAGTCCTTGAGAGTTTGCTTCATCCACAGCAATTGAGCACAGCAAGAACCAGCAGCAATGTACTCAGCTTCAGCAGTAGATAGTGATACGCAGTTCTGTTTCTTCAAGGACCAACACACCAAAGATCGTCCGAGGAAATGGCATGTGCCTGATGTTGACTTGCGGTCCACATGATCACCAGCATAGTCAAAGTCTGAATATCCAATGAGATCAAAAGCTGAGCCCTTGGAGTACCATAATCCAAGTGTTGGTGTGTCAGCTAGATATCGAAGAATATGCTTCACAGCCTTATGATGTGATTCCTTCGGTGTAGCTTGAAATCGGGCACACATGCAAACACTAAGCATAATATTGGGCCTAGATGCACATAAATACAATAAAGAGCCAATTATGGAGCGGTATACCTTTTGATCAAAGTCAATACCATTTTCATCAGTGCATAGATGGCCATTGGTGGGCATAGGGATTTTGACGCCATCGCAATCTTGCATGCCGAATTTCCTCAGTACATCCTTGAGGTATTTCTCCTGAGATATGAATATGCCATTGCGCTATTGACGAATTTGAAGACCTAAGAAGAATTTCAATTCTCCCATCATAGACATTTGATATTCTTCACACATCATATAGGCAAATTCATCACTGTAACATTGGTCAGTACAGCCAAAAATGATATCATCAACATAAATTTGGCACATAAACAATTAACCATCATAAGATTTAGTGAAAAGAGTTGGGTCAAGTGAACTGGTTTGCAGCCTTTCTTCATGAGGAATTCCTTCAAAGTATCATACCACGCCCGAGGGGCCTGCTTGAGGCCATAGAGGGCCTTATTAAGTCTGATGACTTTGTCAGGATGCTTTGGATATTCAAAACCTGGGGGTTGAGCAACATATACTTCTTCCTCAAGCTTACCATTGAGGAATGCACTTTTCACATCCATTTTATATAAAGTGATATCATGATGGTTAGCATAAGCAAGTAATATGCGAATAACCTCAAGTCTAGCAACAGGTGCAAAAGTTTCATCGAAATCAATTCCTTCAACTTGTGTGTAGCCTTGTGCTACAAGTCGTGCCTTATTCCTCACCACAAGGCCATTTTCATCTTGCTTGTTGCGGTAGATCCACTTTGTGCCGATGATATTGTGCTTGCGAGGATCTGGACGTTTGACCAGTTCCCAGACGTTGTTGAGCTCGAACTGATGTAATTCTTCTTGCATAGCTTGAATCCACTTAGCTCCAGAAATGCTTCATCTACCTTAGTGGGCTCTGTGATAGAGACGAAAGCAAAGCGCCCACAAAAGTTAGACAAATGTGAAGCTTTTGAGCGTGTGAGAGGACCTGGAATGTTGATGTCGCTGATAATTTTCTCAATATGCACTTCGTTTGCAACGCGAGGATGAGCGCGTTGTCGTTGAGGAATTTCATCAGCATTTTCTTCAGCACCATTTTCTTCAGGTGCATCAGCATGACGTTCTTCACGTTCTGGAATGATTTCTTCAACAGATTCTTCAGTAGGAATGACATCCTCATTAGCCTTGAACTTGATAGTTTCCTCAGGTGACTGTTCATCTAACACAGAAGGTAGGTGATCTCTTTGTGAGCCATTAGTTTCATCGAACCGCACATCTATAGTTTCAACAACTTTGTGGTGAACGTTGTTGAAGACTCTGTAGGTGTGCGAGTCCTTTCCGTAACCAAGCATAAAACCCTCATGTGCTTTCGGTGCAAATTTAGAGTTGTGATGGGGATCTGTAATCCAACATTTAGCACCGAAGACTTTGAAATAACTCACATTGGGTTTCTTGTCAGTGAGGAGTTCGTACATAGTCTTCTTGAAGAATTTGTGAAGATATACCCTGTTGACGATGTGGCACGCAGTATCAATTGCCTCAATCCAGAAACGACGAGGCGTCTTGTACTCATCAAGCATAGTGCGAGCCATCTCAACAAGAGTCCTATTCTTGCGCTCCAGGACGCCATTCTGCTAAGGAATGTAAGGAGCAGATAACTCATGAGTAATACCAAGTTCATCAAGATAGTCATCAAGACCAGAATTCTTGAACTCAGTTCCATTGTCACTTCTGATGTGCTTGATCTTCACACGAAAGTTGGTTGAAGCCCTCGAGGAAAATCGTTTGAAGACTTCCTGCACCTCATGTTTGTAAGTGACAATATGCACCCATGTGTAATTAGAATAATCATCAACAATAACAAAGCCATATAGAGATGCATCATTTGTAACTACTGAATAACGATTAGGACCAAAGAGATCCATGTGAAGCAATTCAAATGGTCGAGTGGTAGTCATGATAGTCTTCGCTGGATGTTTGGCCTTGGTCATCTTTCCAGCTTCGCAAGCTCCACACAAATGATCCTTGAGGAATTTGACATTCTCAATGCCAATGACATGCTTCTTCTACGCGAGCGTGTGCAAATTCCTCATGCCGGCATGACCAAGTCGTTGATGCCATAGCCAGCCTTCTGAAGCTTTTGCAAGTAGACATACAACTGGTTGAGGTCCTGTGGAGAAATCAACAATATACAAATCTCCTCTCCTAAAGCCTTCAAAGACTTTGGAACTGTCAGCTTCCATGATCACAACACAATGATACTTGCCAAAGACAACAACCATATCAAGATCACAAAGCATTGAGACAGACATGAGGTTGTATCCTAAGGACTCGACAAGCATGACTTTGTCCATGTGTCGATCCTTTGAGATCGCAACCTTACCTAGACCCAATACCTGACTTTTACCTTTGTCAGCGAAGATGATATGCTTCAGATGCGATGGAGATAAGGGAACATCCATCAATAGATTCTTGTCACCAGTCATGTGATTTGTACATCCACTATCGAGGACCCACTCATTGGCTTTGGGTTGATCATCCTACAGATGAATTAGTGCAGCTTACGAACTCATATACTTCATCAGTGAAGAATATGATATCAAATTCATCAGACCAATTTCATCAAGCAATAGAACAGATAAAGCAGTATTAGGACGTGAGAAATGAGGATTCATTTCTTCATGATTAGCCTGCGTCCTTTCAGGCAAATTCAGGTCTCCAACAAATTCTTCAGACGTTTAAGCACGTCTGGAGACCTGACCCTGCATAAGAAATTAGTTCTTTTTCTTCACCACCCACATCTGAAGGGGTGGCAAAGAGTTCATCACTCTGCGAGCTCCATACGAGAAAGGTGGCATAGAAGCCAGTGCACTTCGTTTCACATAAGAGGAGTTAGGGTAAGCATATGAATAAGCAGAGAAATTCTTCGAGGACTTATGAACATAATGGTTAGAAGAATAATGCTCATATTCATAGCCCTTAGATCTTCCCTCGGAAATAGAAGTATTAGCACGATGATGTTCATATGAGGACTTCGATCCTCTTGAGGAATTTGATCCACGTGAGGAATTTGGTCCGTATGAGGACTTGGATCCATATGAAGAATTTGGTCCATATGAAAATTTCATCTGGGGTTCCTATTCTTCACAGGTGGTGTCATGAGGACATTCACCTGAAGACTTTCAAGGCACCTTTTGGGAACCTAGATTTTCTTCATAGGAGACCCATTCCTGTAGTTAGTGCCAACATATCTAGCAAATACTTCACCATTCTGATTTTTGAACAGTTTATAGTTGGAGTCAAATGACTCATCAGCAGAATGAGGAGATTCATATGTGAAGCCAGATAAAGTGGATGGATCTACTAGAGCTCCCTTTGCAGCAACCCATGATGTTTTGGGATACTGCTCAGGCTTCCAGTATGTCCCATCAGCATTGATTTTCCTCTCAAAGGCAATACCCTCTTTCCTAGGGTTCCTGTTGAGGATCTGCTTTTTAAGCACATCACAAAGAGCCTGATGCCCTTTGAGGCTTTTGTACATGCCTGTCATGTACAATTCCTTCAGCCCTGCATTATCAGTGATACTAGCAATGTCCTCAGATGAGAAATTAGTGATAGCAGAGACAGGTGAAGAATTTGTAACATTAGATGCATTTGAACATTCAGGTGAAGAATTAGTAGATTCACGTTCAATGCACTTCAAACATGGAGGAACAAATTCTTCCTGAGTAGCGCTTATTTGTTGAGCAAGTAATGAATCGTGCTCCTTCTGAAGATCTTCATAACTTACCCTTAGCTTTTCAAGATTTTTCTTTCTTTGAAGAAATTCATAAGAAAGCTTCTCATGATCAGATAAGAGAGTGTTATGATGACTTTGAAGGTTGTCAAACTTAGACTGAAGTCTCTGAAGATTTTCAGTCAAGGTTTTAGGGCAATCCATTTCTTCACCCAACATGTCATCACTTTTGTCAGCATGTTTTGAACCTTTTCAAAAGCCTTTTGTTGTTTCACAGCAATCTTAGCAAGTTTAGAGTAGCTAGGCTTGAGGTTTTCATCAGATTCATCCTCACTTGATTCAGAGGAGGGGTATTTGAGTACCTTGGCACCCTTTGCCATGAAGCAATAGGTGGGAGCATAGTCATCATTGCCTTCATCAGCCTTGTTGGTGAAGCCATTTTCTTCAGAGTTGAAGATGGACTTGCTGACAAATGCAGTAGCGAGAGCTAGGCTCGCCACACCAGACTCGGACTCCTCAAATCCCTCCTCTTCCTCATGTTCCTCAGATTCAGCCTCAAAGTCCATTTCCTTGCCAATGAATGCCCGAGCCTTCTTGGAGCTGCTCTTCTCGTGAGATGAAGTCTTCGAGGATTTTGATGATGAAGACTTTGAAGATTTCTTCTTCTTCTTTGAGTCATCAGAACTGTAATCCTTTATTTCTTCTTCTTTGATTCCTTTTCCCACTGAGGACAGTCTTGAATGTAGTGACCAAGTTTCTTGCATTTGTGGCATAGTCTCTTCTTATAGTCATTGGATGAGGAATCATTACTCCTTGAGGATTTTCCAAAACGACCACGTCTTAAGAACTTCTGGAATTTCTTCACGAGCAGTGCTAGCTCCTGGCTCAGTTCTTCAGGATCACCAAGGCTACTACCAGAATCTTCACCTTCAGATTCAGAGACAGCCTTGGCCTTCAGGGCACATGATCTGCCATAGCTCGAACCATAGAGATCTTTCTTCTCAGCAAGCTGGAACTCATGAGTGTTTAGCCTCTCGAGGATATCGGCGGGATCAAGTGACTTGTAATCTCCACGTTCTTGTATCATCAGTGCCAGAGTATCAAATGAAGAATCAAGCGATCTCAGCAATTTCTTCACCACCTCATGGTCGGTGATGTTAGTGGCACCAAGTGCTTGAAGCTCATTTGAGATGTCAGTGAGGAGATCGAAGGTTTGCTGAACATTTTCATTGTCGAGTCTTTTGAAGTGGTTGAAGAGATTGTGAAGAACGTCAACTCGAGAGTCACGTTGTGTTGAGACTCCTTCATTGACCTTGGACAACCTATCCCATATAAGCTTAGCCATTTCCAAAGCACTCACTCTTCCATACTGCCCTTTGCTCAGATGGCCACATATGATGTTCTTCGCTTGGGAATCGAGTTGCTTGAATCTCTTCACATCAGCAGCGTTCACAGAAGGTGTGACTGAGCGAACACCATTTTCCACAACATACCAGAGATCGTTATCAATTGCCTCAAGATGCATTCGCATCTTATTCTTCCAGTAGGGGTAGTCCGTCCCATCGAAGGTAGGACACCCAGTAGAGACCTTGATCATACCTGTGGTCGACATAACTATAACTCCAAGCGGTTAAACTAAAATCACACAGAACAAGGGAGTACCTTGCTCTGATACCAATTGAAAGTGCGTTATATCGACTAGAGGGGGGTGAATAGGTGATTTTTTAGAATTCTTCACTGAGGAATTTGCGGGTGAGGAAGTAGAACATGGTAGAACATAAACATGATCATCATGATGAAATGAAAGCAAACACAGAGTACAGAAAGCGTAAACACAGGATAACACTGGATGAAGACAAACAGACTGAAGAAATTGAACTGAGGGGATTGAGAAAGTCTTCAGTCAAAGTCTTCAAACACATATGAACAAGCACACAACAACTGTAATCAGGAAATGGAAGAGTTGAGGAAATAGAACCAGTTGGCTTGGTGAAGACAATGATTTGGTAGACCAGTTCCATCTGTTGTGACAGTTGTACGTCTGGTTGGAGTGGCTAGGTATTTAAACCTTAGGACACACAGTCCCGGACACACAGTGCTCACCGTATTCTCCTTGAGCTAAGGTCACACAGACCTCGCCCAATCACTCATGGTAAGTTTTCAGGTGACTTCCAAACCTTCACAAACTCGGTCACTCGGCGATCCACAATTTCCTCTTAGATGCTCTAGACCATGACGCCTAACCGTCTGGAAGATGCACAGTCTTCAAAGGTAACAAGCGTCGGATCCACGCAGGATCAATCTCTTCAGTGATGCTCAATCACTTTGGGTTTGTAGGTGTTTGGGTTTGGGTTTTCCTCACTTGATGATTTTCGCTCAAAGTCCTCGGAGGATGGTATGCTCTCAAATGACAAGTGTCAGTTTCTCTCGGAGCAGCCAACCAGCTAGTGGTTGTAGGGGGCGGCTATTTATAGCCTAGGGAGCAGCCCGACATGATAAGACATAAATGCCCTTCAATGATATGACTGTTTGGTGGGTAGATATTTTGGGACAGCTGGCGCATAGCACAACAACGGTCGGAATTTTGAGTATCAAATTCCTCAGGGCTATCATGTTCCTCACTGTGTAGGCAATCCGCACTGGCGAATTCCTAACTCCTCAGTCAGAACAAATTCCTTATAGACCAGAAGAACTTCGTCTCTGTCACTGAAAAAATTGACTGAGCTGTATGAGATTTCCAATGGCTTCACTCGAAGGGATTGGTAGGTGTAGGATTTGAGTTGAGCATCACTTGGAAATTTTTCCTTCGTATTTCCTCGACCCCCTTTAACAGTACAGTGTTTCCTATGACTCAAGAAAGAGAAAATGAAACTACGAAAACAAAAGTCTTCACGCTTGCTGTTCCTCGAATGAATGCCAAGTCTTCAAGGTCAGACCAATTTCTTCACTTTCAAAGACTTCAGAAAGTCTTCAGAAATCCAAAGTCTTTAGTCGAAGACATTCATTTTTAGGGGTCAACTTTCTCTGTAAATATCAAACTCCTCATAGACTTATAGTCATGTGTACATTCATAAACACATTAGTCTCTTAACCTATAAGTCTTCAATACACCAAAATAACTAAGGGGCACTAGATGCACTTACAGTCCAGTGGCCCTCCCACAGCACGTTCAAGCCCGATGTTGGTGAGAAGTACAACGACAAGACCCACCCGTTGGAGTTCCTCAGCATCTACACCTTCGCGATGCAAGCTGCTGGAGCTCGCAATGACAAGGTGCTTGCCAATTACTTCCCGTTGGCACTCAAACCCAACATCATGTCATGGTTGATGCACTTGCCAGTGGATTCCATTTCTTCATGGTCGGATTTGTGTCATGAGTTTTTTGGTGCCTTCACTGGAGGCCACCAAGCTCATGGCCAGGCAAGCGATTTGCACATCATCCCCCAGAAAGAAGGTGAAAACCTGCGCAAGTACATACAGATGTTCAGCCGGGTGCAATACAACATCCCAAATGTTCATCCCTCCGCCGTTATCAGTGCATTCCATCAGAATGTGCGCAACCGCAAGATGCGTGAAGAGTTGGCGATGAACAAGGTCAAGGATGTGGCCGAACTTTATGTTCTGGCCGGTAGATGTGCTCGAGATGAAGAGGGGAGGAAGTACACCGGCGAGGACGCCGGTTCGGAAATCGACTCCATAGACAAAGACACCGCTGCCCCGACAAACAAGGGCTGGCGCCGCAACAGGAAGAGCAAGGGCAAGACTGTGCTTGCCGTTGAGGGATCCGGCGAGCTCGGCGACGCTAAAAAGGCCAAGGCTGACGACCCCGGCAAGGAGGTTGCCGGGTGTGCCGCCTGCTTGGCCTTGGGGCCGCCGGCAAGCCAGGAGGCTCGGACAAGCAGTACTGCAGGATTCACCGCACCAAAGGCCATGACCTCCAAAACTGCCGACAGGTTGAGCTGCTTGCGGAAAAGCAGAAGGCTGAATATGAAAGGCGAGACAAGGAGAAGGGCCAGGATGGTGCTGAGGGATCTGGCAAGAAGCGTGGCGGCCAAGGGGGTCGCTGCGGCAAAGATAACCAACAAGAGAGGCCCGCTCAGGGCTGCGACAAGAAAGAGGAAGATGATGATCAGGACGAGGACGACGAGTCCGGCGAGCACGAGTTCCAGAAGGCTACAGAGGCCATGTGCGTTGATGGTGGCGCCTCATTGCACACCTCACACTGCCAGCTAAAGCAGTGTGCGCGTGAGGTCACTACGGCAGAGCCGTCATTCGATGCCCATAAGCCCCTGAAGTGGTCCCGCACGCCCATCGTTTTTGACACCGAGGACCACCCTAATCACACAACTGCGATCAGGTGTTTGCCATTGTTGGTTTCACCAACAATACGCAACCTCAAGGTGACCAAAGTGCTGGTTGACGGTGGGGCCGGTCTGAATTTCATCTCGCCCGCTGTGATCAAGAAACTGCAGATTCCTGATGGAGATCTCGAGGAGACGGGCACGTTCCAAGGGGTCAACCTGGGAAGGAGTCAGCCGAAAGGTAAAATCACGCTGCCCGTTACATTCGGGGGTGAGCTGAACTTCAGGACGGAGAAGATTGTTTTTGATGTTGCCGAGATCCCCCTGTCGTACGACGGGGTCCTTGGCCGCCCAGCGCTGGCCAAGTTCATGGCGGCGTCACACTACGCCTACAACACATTGAAGATGCCGGGGCCGCTGCCATCATCACCGTCCCCTCCGACAAAAAAGACGCGCTCATCTGTGCCGACTAACTCTACCGAGAGGCAGTTGCAGCAGCTGCCGTCAGGGCACTTGCTCCTACCGCTGAAGCCTCAGGAAGAAAGAAGTCCGGCAAGACCTCTTGCACCCACTCCGACAAGTGCACCTCTTCGGAGTGCTCTGCTCTCGTTGAGGACATGCCAGAGAGCTCCACCGGCAAGAGCAAGAAGTCCAAGGCTGCACCACCAGAAACCAAGAAGGTGTCCGTCAAGGAGGACGGCACGGGCGGGGCTTTCACTATAAGCTCCACCCTCGACAGCAAATAGGAAAGCGCACTCGTCGCCTTCCTGCCGGCGAATGTCGATGTATTTGCATGGCAAGCATCTGACATCCCCGGCGTTCCCAGGGAGGTGATTGAGCACCATCTTGCTGTCTGTCCTCACACGCGGCCCGTCAAGCAGAAGGTCAGGAAGCAAGCTTTGGGGCGACAAGAGTTCATCATTAAAGAAATCAGGAAGTTGGAGGCGGGAGGCCTGGTAAGAGGAGTACTCCACCCCACGTGGTTGGCCAATCCGGTGGTGGTGCGTAAGGCAAATGGGAACTGGAGGCTGTGTATTGACTACACAAACATCAATAAAGCATGTCCAAAGGATCCTTTCCCCTGCCACACATCGACCAGATTTTAGACTCCACTGCTGGGTGTGACCTGCTATCATTCCTCGATGCCTACTCAGGATACCACCAGATCTTCATGATGAAGGAAGACGAAGAGAAGACCACGTTCATCACCCCATGTGGTACGTACAGTTTTGTATGAATGCCTTTCGGGTTGAAGAGCGCTTCAACATTTGCCTGAGTAGTCCAGATTGGTTTTGAGCCCCAGCTACATAGAAATATGGAAGCTTATATGGATGACATAGTGGTCGAAACCAAGGACAGGGCCACGCTCGTGCAAGATATAGAAGAAACATTCGCCAATCTGCCCAAGATCAACCTCAAGCTCAACCCAGAGAAGTGTGTGTTTGGTGTCCCCTCCGGCAAACTTCTCGGGTTCTTTGTGTCTCAACACGGAATCGAAGCAAATCCTGACAAGATAAAGGCGATCGAGCAGATTGAGGCGCCGAAACGGGTCAAAGACGTCTGTAGGCTCGCCGGCTGCGTTGCTGCCCTGAGTAGGTTCATCTCCAAATCTGCTAAGCGCGCCCTCCCCTTTTTCAAAGTTTTGAAAAAGGCGGGTCCAGTAAAATAGACTCCGGAGGCAGAGGCAGCACTGCAAGATTTAAAGAGGTACCTCTCCTCCACGTCAATACTAGTCGCGCCAAGACCACGGGAGCCATTGCTACTGTACTTTGCAGCAATGAATCAAGTGGTCAGTGATGCGCTGGTGGCGCAGAGGGAACTTGAGGGAGAAGCAGCAGTTGCAGCACAGCCATCGGATGGCGAGCCGGGGTCCTCCCGGCAGGGCCTGACGCCGGCAAACCAGAACCGCCGGCAAGGCCCGGCCCCGGCGAGGCAGAGTCTGAGCGGATGGGTGAAGTGGAACAGAAGAAGAAGATGGTGCAACACCCAGTGTATTTTGTCAGTTCCCTCTTGCAGGGGGCTAGCTCAAGATATTCTGGAACGTAGAAGCTGCTTTTCGGCCTCCTCATGGCCTCGAGAAAGCTGCGCCATTATTTCCAAGGGAACGAGATCACCGTCGTCACCCACCTCCCTTTGCAACGGATTTTGCACAACCCGGATGCGACAGGGAGGATTGTGGATTGGGAATTGGAGCTGTCTAGCTTTGGCCTCAGGTTTGGAAGTACCTCAATGATCAAGAGCCGAGCTTTGGCAGAGTTCATAGCAGAGTGGACCGCAACGCCCAACGAGGAGATCCAAGAGACCACCCTTCTCGGCAGGGAGACGAGCAGTGAGTGGATTATGTACTTTGATGGAGCTTTCTCACTCCAAGGTGCTGGTGCTGGCGTGCTACTCGTCGCACCCACCAGAGAGCACCTCAAGTACGTAATCCAGATGCACTTCCCCCGGGAGAAATCAACGAACAATACAGCGGAGTATGATGGGTTGCTTGCCGGTCTCAGGATCGCGGCAGACCTCAGAATCAAGAAGCTCATCATCAGAGGTGATTCGCAGCTCGTCGTCAAGCAAGTCAACAAGGATTACCAGAGCCCGTTGATGGAGGCCTACGTGAATGAAATGAGGAAGTTAGAAGAACGTTTCGATGGCCTGACAGAACATGTTCCCCGAGCGGAGAACAACATTGCTGATGACCTGTCGAAACGCGCTGCCCTCAAGTTGCCTGTGGAACCAGGTACCTTTGTACTTCAGTTAATACAACCATCTGTAGAACATCAGCAGGGCAGAACAAGCAAAGGAACACAAGCCCCGGCAAGTACCTTCTCGCCGAGCTCCCAGGAGCCACCGGCAACGAGGTTGTCGGGTACCCCAAGCTTGCCGAGGGGCAACTACCTCCGACGGGGCCCCAGGCCCTGACCGTAGAGGCAGCTTCCCCTGCGGCCGAAGATGTGCTCTTGGTCCTTGTCGTCGAGCCCCAGGCACTGGCAAGGGTGCAGCCCACCGTCCGTTTCCTCCAAACAGGAGAGCTCCCCGAGGAGCAGGAAGAAGCAGAGAAAGTAGCCCGTCGGTCCAACATGTACCAGTTTGTTGATGATACCCTGTACAGAAGGAGGCCAAACGGAGTCATACTGAAGTGCATTCCTCAAGAGGATGGACTAGAGCTGTTGGCAGAGATACATGGAGGTATGTGTGGCTCCCACATAGGGTCAAGGGCCCTTGCTGGCAAGGCATTCCGGCAAGGTTTCTTCTGGCCCACAGCCCTCCAGGATGCAGCTATGCTAGTAACCAAGTGTGAAGCGTGTCAGTTTCATTCAAAGAAGCTTCATCAACCAGCTCAAGCCCTTCAAACAATCCCTCTCTCCTGGCCATTTTCAGTTTGGGGGCTCGACATACTGGGCCCCTTCCCCCGTGCTGTCGGGGGCTTTGAGTCCTTGTATGTCGCAATCGACAAGTTCACAATGTGGCCCGAAGTGGAGGCAGTGAGGAAGCTGAAAGCACAGTCAGCCATCAAGTTCTTCAAGGGGCTAGTTTGCCATTTTGGTGTGCTGAACAGGGTCATCACCGACAACGGCACGCAGTTCACAAGCCGCACCTTCATGCAATACATCCAGGACCTCGGTAGCAAGGTCTATTTCGCTTCAGTGGCACACCCACGGAGCCTGAGGACAAAGACTTTTGACAGGCTGCACAAGTGTGGAAGGCGCTGGATTGATGAGTTGCCGACGGTTCTTTGGTCAATCAGAACAACGCCAAATCAAGCAATCGGCCAGACACCCTTTACCCTGGTATACGGGGCAGAAGCAGTTCTCCCTACGTAACTCACATACGGGTCACCTCGAGTGCTTGCTTATGACGAGCTTGAGCAAGAGCAGTTGCGGCAAGATAACGCGACGCTCCTTTAGGAAGATCGTCTTCGGGCAGTTGTGCGAGCTGCACGCTACCAGCAAGCCTTGCGCCGCTACCATAGCCGCAAGGTTCATGCCCGAAGTCTTTAGGAAGGCGACCTTGTTCTTTGGCACGTTCAGTCGGCCAAGAATTCCATCAAGTTGACGCTGAAGTGGGAAGGCCCTTATCGGGTAATACGAGTCACCAGGCCTGGCGCAGTCCACCTGGAAACCGGAGATGGTATCCCAGTGAGCAACTCCTAGAACATCGAACATCTTCGCAAGTTTTACCCATGAGGCGCGGTTGTCGGGCCTCCCAGCAAACCACCTTTTGTACGAGCCTTGCCGACAAGGCATGTAACCCTTTGTACAGAGCCAGGCACAGACCCTAAGCATAAATAAATGAAGCGCTGGTGCCCTAAGTTTTAGCATGCATGCTAGGTTAAGTCTCTCTTTGGTAGAGTTGATAGTGCCCGGCGGAAACTAACCCCTAGCATAGAGGTCGGGTGTGTGTCTTTCCGTCCTTTCCAGTCTTTTCTTTGGCTCGCAGACTGCACGGGCGTTTCTGCTAAGCCATTTAAGAGCAGGGAAATGGATCGACAACGCCAACCCCGGCAAGCCATTGCCGGGGAGCTGCAGATTCAAGCACCTGACCACGGAAAGCCAAGGTTGCCGGGGGCTGCAGATTCAGGTAAGTCCTTTATCCCCTGTTATGCATTTCCATATGGAATTGGGACGTATGAAGCCTCGTTTATTCCTGGGCCACTGTGCTCCCCCTTTCCTGTGTCCAAGAACTATTCCCTAGGCCGGAACTTGGTTGTAGTTGAAGTGACACAGAAGCAAACAAGGGGCCTAACCCTACTTCGCCCCTGCCTCCGCCGAGACCTTTAGTATGGTCGTGAATGAAGTGAGTGGACGGCAAGTCCTGTTGCTGGGAGACAATTTTTATCTTAAAAATAACAAGGATTCATTCCTTGGCATGGGCCTCGCTCACGCACAAAGAACCCGTCAAGCACCCTTTTTCATTAATACGCCCCAAATAGGTACAGTTCGTACAGAATGTAAACATGAGCAAGGGGATTACAAGGTTTAAATCTAACAAATGCCCGCGGGCTTAAAAACTAAAAATGATAAGTGCCTCGTGATCCCCGTTCTTGCCGCTTTCCTCCCAGGTGCGCCAGGTGAAGGCAAAAAGGAGGCAACGGGGAACGCACCAATGGAGAGCTTGAGGAGGAAGACCCTCGGCAGGGCGCGTGGCTGAGGGAGGAGGGCGGCGCTGTCAGTCGGAGTCAAGTTCGGCGTCCTCCCGCTTGACGCCCTCGTCGGCACTGTCGCTGTCCTCCTCGTCACTCCCGCTCGAGGAGTAGTCTTCTCATCGGAGGAGCTCTCCAGGAAACACCTTAGGAAAGTTCCCAAGTGCCCAAAGACCTTGACGGAGAGTAGGTCGTTCTCCATTAATTTGAAGTGGAGAACGAGCCCCTCCGACGGGCTGTGGGCATGAGCAAAGGTCTTCCATCCGCGACGAAGATACATGACATGAGGGGCAGGGAAGTCGACGTCGACCCGCATGCTACCATTCCCGTAGCCCCTCATATGCAGCCTCAGAGCCTGTGGCGGATCGAACTCCATCTCCCGAGCGAATGAAGTAGGGAGACGAAGACGATGGTGCACTAGCTGGTGCAGCCTGATGACGAACTCGCGGGGCTGGTCTCCGACGTGGCCTTCCATTGAGGGAGGTTCCGCTGGCGGAGGCGAGGCCGGTGCACCGCCCAGTCCTCCTCTTCCCCGAGCGCCACGGCGGCCTCGGCCTCGCCCCCTCCCCCTTCCTCTCACGGCCGGCTCCGCAGCCACAAGCTCTTGGGAAGGAGGGGCGCACTGTCGAGAAGAGACCCTCGTCGCCGCCATCGGAGTGCCGGCGCGCCCTCTCGCCATAGCGGAAGGAAGGAAGGAGCCGAGGTGGAAGGAGATGAATGATGAAAGATCGAGGGGTGCCAACCCCCTCCCCTTCTTATAAAGGTGCGAGACCAAGGCTCGGCCACCCCACTTAACCAATCCGGCCGCCAGGGGCGCAGGGAATCGAGACCGACCCACTGCTCCAACCAGTGACGGCCCATGCCACCCGCGTCCACCGCCTACCATCTTCGAGGCATGGGGGACACGTGGCGAGCAAGCCAAAATCAAGGAGACAAGTGAGGCGACTGTTTTCCACCCCGTGATCGTGGGGCACGGGCGCCTCGAAGGCCACGACTCGAGTCCACTTAGTAAATGAGCCGCGCCCCTGCGTTTTCCTCTTTTCATGGGGAAGGCGCGAGCCGCCTCTTTACTGTGATGTGACGCATGAGGGCAGCAACCGCCACACGCATGACCCCCATGTCATGCGCGACCCCCCACGTCGCGCATTCAACGCGGGTCGTGGGGACGCGCAACGAGCGAGGGAGTTACTGCAGTAAAAACTCGGCCCCGCATACCCGCGCACCGTTTTGGGCCTAGCCCAACAACGCGTCGCGCTTATGTGTGGCCCAGGCCCTGGGGCTCCTGTCGGTGCACAAAAGGAGGGGTCCTATTTTGTACCCCTTTACTTGTGCACGGGCAGTTGGAGCCGCGCCTGCGGCCACACTTAGCAGGGCAGAGGAAGGAAGCAAAGCCACAAGACAACCAGGGCGACGCCAAGCCAGAAACATGAAGAGCAGAAGGGCGAGGTGAACTCCCCCAGCAAGACCCTTGCTGGGGCGGCCTCCACAGTCCCGGCAAGAACCTTGTCGGGGCAACTTGCCCAACGCCAGCAGGGCTGCCACCCTTGAGCCTGAGAGTTCTGACGCCCACAACCACATTGGAACCAAAGCTCGGGAGGCGCCTCCGTGGTGGCATGCAGATCTTTGTGAAGACCAAGAACATGCAAGATTAGATGAGAATCAGAAGACGGAGATCCTCGGCGAGATCCTTGCCGAGGATACCCACGAGACACCCCGGCAAGACCCTTGTCGAGGACGCCCGCAATGCCGCGGCAAGACCCTTGCCGAAGACATCTGCGGGGCCGCAGCCAGGCCCGCATCCGCCAAGACTCCACCGCCGTTCCCATGCAGCTGCCAGCCCACCAACTAGGCGAGCACCTGCATGGCGACATGCGGCCTCTAGGCCAACTCAGCAAGCACCTGCGTAGTGACATGCAGATCTTCGTGAAGACTCTGCCACCGTGCCAAATCATCAACCAGCCAGCCAGCGTGGCACTACACGCCTCGTCAGCTCGAACGTGCGTCGAAGCCAGGCGAGGCGGCGACAGCTGGGACGAGCTTCCTTGCCGTCCCCGATAAAGCAAGTAGGGCACGTCGGCGGCGCATTAAATGCGTTTGTCCTACGGTGCCAGGAGATAGACTCGACTACTGAACATCTTTCCATCTCCTGTGTGCCACTGTGGCAGCCCCTTTTGACTATAAAAGGAGGCCCGCGGCGTATTGAGGAAGGATTCATACTTTTTGGACCCTACAAGCCTTGTAGCTAGTCAAAGAACACCAGATAAACAGAAACCAGCAGGAGTAGGGTATTACGCATCAGTTGCGGCCTGAACCTGGATAATCCCCCTGCGTTGATCTCTCAATCCCGCTCTTTCCACAGCCCCGCGCCCGCCAACCGTAGCAAAAGGGATTCCTCGTGATCCCGTAGGTGTCGTTTCCCCCGACACTGTTCATCCCTTTTTTGTGGTACGTTCCCCTTGGCCTCGATATTGATCGTACCCTCGTCTAGTTTTGTAATTCTCGTAGTTGCTGTTGTGTTTTTTGCTTATGTATTTTTTCCGTAAGCAGGCGATTTTATCTCTATTTGAAGTCGATACTCGTGTGTGCTTTGTAGGCAGAGCAAGGTGCATATAGGGTTTCATCATATTTCGCCGATTTTGTTGCTTATATCTATCACTTCGCCCTTGTGCTGCAGGCAAACGCCGTGTCTTCGCCGAGCAGAGTGGGAGGAAGAGTTCAGGGTATGTGGACTGCTTATTTTTGGCTTTGTTTATTCTGTTTGATGTTTATCTAGTTTCCTAATTCATCCTACATATTTGTTTATGCTGTGTTAATTGTCAGCGTTCCTCTGCATTATTTGTCATGTGATGTTTTGTAATTTATGTTTCTGGTTTTGTTAATCCAGTAGGTGATTGCAGTGGTCATAATGATACACCAATTGGCTCTCGTTGTCCTGGTGGTAAGGATCATGGTGGTGAGGGAGGACATCAATTGAATTTGCCAATTGAATCTTCTCCCATAAGTGTGGACCCTTGTTCTGGTATGTGAATTTTTTGTTTATTTTGTGTATGTTGCTTACTCGATGTTGTACAAATTGGCATTGCCTTGCTGTATCTAGTCCAGCATTTTGTTGGGAACAAACATGAAGTTAGTGTATGCAGCACTGCATTTATATGTATATGTGAACTCCACTATATGTATGTGTGAACTGCATTGTTGTTTTATTAAAGTTTTTTGCACAATGCATTAATTTTTATTTAGCTTATGATTGGAGCACTGCATTTATATGTCTAAGTGTAGTGAATTTGTTCTTTTTGTGCACTTTTTAACGACCATAGTTAAACTTCATTTTGACGTAGTGTCTATTTTCCATGTTGGGGCGCCTGGGTTTGAGGAGGATACTCAATTGATTGACCATTATTTTGCAGAGGGTTATGTTGGTGTGAGCTTTGACCAGAGATGTCCCGTCTTGTCTGAAACACAATCACAGTCTGTTGATGGTACAGAGGAAGTTACACGGGAGTGGATGGTCTCGGAACAGCTTCGTGCATATGAATTGAAGCAAAGCAAGAAGAAGTTGAGGTTTCAAAGTCACTCAAAAGAGTGTGTGGAGAAGGAGAAGTAGAGGAGAGCTGCAGATGGTGCCAAGGGTGCCAAATTTGTCAAAGTGAAGCAGCCTGCTTTGCATAAGAAGAGGTTGAGTTCTGTTGCTGAGGAAGGTGGTACTCCTCGGCAGAGTCCACGTGTTGCTGGCATGAACAAGAATCTTGGTAAGAGAACTGCTGAAGCTGGTGGAAAGGATCCTCAGCGCAAGCGACTACATGTCAGTGAAGGTCCCAACTCTGACGATGACGACTTTGTGCTTGCTGATTTTGTGAGGGATGTTCATACTGGTAGACGCAAAGACTGTGGTTCATCTAAGTGTCTAACCAAGCGTGCCCATGATGATGGCGATGAAGATGTTGGTGCTGACTCTGGTGAGGAGGCGGACATTGTTCCAAAGGTTTGTTGAAGTTGACTGCATTTGTTTCCTTCATTGTTATTCTATCTGTGTTTTCTCTGTCACTTCTTTATGGCTAATCTTCTAATATGGACTGCATTTCCCTTTACAAAGAGGAAGAAGTCTAGTAAGAGCAATGCAACTGAAGATGATGCCGAAGGAGATGATTCTCGATTTAACAAGACCGTACGTTTGTCGCTTCCCACTGTTTGCGAGGCTGCTGCTTTAAGACACACACTTTAGTCGTGTTCGGGATGCTGGATTCGGTGTTGTCTTTGAACCGACAGTAAAGAAAAATGGGTCGCGCATTCTTATGTGCTATCTGATGGGAGTGATTGACCCTGCCACCACGATAATGGACTTTGGGAATGGCAGGGTTCTTCGAATCAATCGTGATGCAGTTCATCACATTTTTGATTTACCTATGGGACGTCACACTGCTCCCATGCCTGCTGCTAGCGGCCATGATGACTCGTTGACTGCCCTCAAGGATGAGCTTAGCTTTGACCGTTCAAAAAGTATAGGTGTGAAGGACTTGCTTGAGAAGCTGAAGGTGTTGGTGGAGGAAGATGATCATGTGACTGTTGATCTTGATGTGAAGATGTTCTTCGTGATACTTTACCAGAATTTGTTGTGCCCCGGGCCTGCAGTTCATTTGGGTAGGGCTGCTGCAATGGTAGAGAACATGGATTATGCGGCTATGGCGCAGATGGGCTTTTGTCAGCTTGTTGTTGATGAGTTGCAGGCAGCTGTGGTGAGGTGGCAAACAGAAGGCAGCAAGCAGAATTGTGCAAAGGGTTGTGCTATTGTCCCCCTGATTATGTATCTGGATTGCTATAAGCTTCGCAGATTTTAAGTTATGCACACGTTGACGCAACGTGCGTCATACCTGACGACCAAGGACCTGATGAAGTTATACAACGAGGATATGCTTGTGAAGGGAAAGATTTACTAGGAAACTTACAAATTTGGGAAGCTGCCGGTTAGTGCATTTGTGTTTTTAATATCAGAGTTTTTTTAAAAGGTGCAGTCATTATAAATCTAAACTTTCTAGTACTCACATGTGTACATCTCTTCGCTTCTTGTCTTTTTTTGCACGGGAAGGCGTCATGTGATATTGTGCACAACCGTCTTGCTGCAGTTCTATGTGGCAGCTCTGATGCGGGGCCTAGCAGTCATGCTAGGTTTTATGAGCCTATCTGTAGCCAGCTTCCTGCCTGTGATGATGAGGTGACGCGTACTCATGGTTTCATGGCTCGTTGGATGTTTGATAATAGAAGCTCTTCTAAATAGACATTTGTTGGCGGCAAAAAACACGAGGAGATTGATGAGCTTCTTCTGAAGGTTTTGAATTTGACTGAAGATTGCCAACCTCTGGTGACAGGTTGAGGACAGTTGTTGGTTTATTCCCTGTTGGCCATGGCCCACGAGATGAAGGTATTGTTGCTGCTCACAATTTTTATTGCGGCGTGGTTGAAAGCCTGAAGATTGCAGTGATGAGTATTTGGTCTTCGTATGCTCAGTTGAAACATTCATTGGAAGAAAAATGCAGTCTGTATGAGAAGGATGATGAGCATATTTTGGATGAAATGAACCGTCAAGACGCTGGCGTCGACGCTGATAATGTACGTTCTAGGTTTTTTGTGCCTCCGAACCTCTTTTGTGTATTATGTCGACTGCTCCTCACTAATTTTTTTTTGTGATAGGCTGGAGTGGAATCTTCTGGTGTCCATGGATCTAGGGACGATGGAATTGGTCAAGTACAAGTACTTCTGCCATGTTTGTTCCGCCATATGTCTCTCTTCTTGAACTTGCATTTTTTTGCTTTCCATTTTATTGTATGTTCTGTGTACTTCACGATTGTAAAGTGTGTACTGCTTGTGCATAGTTGAAGTTTTTTTCTTTTTTGGTCGTTACCATCTTATTTTCGTTTCTGGTTTATTCTATGCCTATAGACTGGAGTTGTTGCTTGTGATGTGCACAAAGATTCCTACGATTGCTCTGGGAAGGATGAGGACTTGGCTGGTGCATCGTCCCCTCCGGATGTTGTAGCTGATAAGGTATAGTTGAATTACTTTTTCTGTTAGTGGCTTGTAATCTAATTTTTTGTTGTTGTTGTTGTTGTTATAAACTTGATGTACGCTGTTCTGTTCACTCATATACATTTCTTTTACATATGTGAGCTGCAATAGTTTTACATGTGTGAGCTTCACTATTTGACAGAAGTAAACTGTAGTTCTTTTCGCATGCGTGGTCCATAGTCTTTTACATATGTAAGCTTCAGTATTTTAACAGAACTGAACTGCAGTGTTTGACAAAGTGAAGTGCAGTTCTTTTTACATATATGTGGGTTGCAGTTGTAGTTGTTTTGACACATGTGGGTTGCAGTTGTTTTGCATATGTGGACTGCAGTTGTTTTGCGTATGTTGTCTGCACTCTTTGACATAAGTGACCTGTGTGTTGTGTTAATTATCCCCACGCTCATTTGTGTCATTGTGTCTTTTTTAAAATTTTCACAGCCTGTAGATGAAAACATAGAAGTTCATGTTGATCTGAACCAGGGGGATTGTGCTGTTGTGGGTGGTGGCAGTGTTGATGATTCTGTATCGGTTGTTGTCGACAGTGCAGATCCTTCTGTAGCTCAGGAATCCCACGATGATGTTTCCCCTAGTCGGCATGAAGATTCTAATTTTGGCATTGAAAAGCCGCTGGAGAATGTCGTTCCTGCTGGTAGAGTTGATGCTTCTCCTGTTTGTCTGGCGGCCAATGATGTTCCTGATGTATTCGGAGTGGAGCCTCATGTAGCTGAAGTATCTAAGGATGTTGCGCTTGACCAGACTGTTGTAAATCCAGAGAATGCTGATGTTGCTACAGAAGGGTAGTCCAGTGAGGTTGTGGTGGATTCGTCAGCTTTGAAGAACAACAGCATGAAGACTCTGGCACTGAAGGCAAGAGTTTTGTTTCGAATAGTGCAGTTGAAGTTTTTCTCATTCATTTTGTTTAATTAATATGGTAGCTGTATTAGATGTTTAATGATAAGTGAAACTTGATCTTTTGTTGGTGATTTTCAAAATAGCTAGCAGAATTTCCTTATCTTAATATTTTAACTTCATTCTTTGGATAAGTGAACTTCATCTTTTTATTACAGATGATGAACTTCCTGTTGTGACACCGTCGAGCATTGATCCAGCTCTTCTGAAAAGATACAATGAGTTGTACACTGCTGTTACGAGGGCTCGGAAGGACAAGAAGAAGAATTATGTCTTTTTCAAAGTTGTTTTGTTCATAAGTATTAACCCTTTTTTGTTGTTGTTATTTTTTAGTATCTTATGTTTCAGTTTTTCATAAAAAATTCAGGGACATGATTGCTTTTAAAACTGAGGTGGCTGACACTACAATTGGCGAAGTTGGTCAATCTTTTTGGGATAAAGGGATGCTCACTACAAGCCTTGTAGATCTTGGGGTTTCTTTGCTGGTAGATACACTACTAGGAAAATGGCTATAGATGAAATGGCCACTAATGGCGCACCAGACATGTGGTGCGCCACTACTATATAGCAGTGGCGCACCATGTGCTGGTGCGCCATTAGTGTGAAAGACACTAATGGCGCACCAGACACACGGTGCGCCACTAGTAACAAATTTTTTTTTTATTTTTCCAAACATACTAATGGCGCACCAGGGCACAGTGCGCCATTACTAGTTCTAACTAGTAATGGCGCACCAGCCACATAGTGCGCCACTACTATTTTTTTGCAAAACTACTAATGGCGCACCCTACCCTGGTGCGCCATTAGTGTATATTTTTTATTATATTTTTTGCAAAACTACTAATGGCGCACCACCAGCAGGTGCGCCATTAGTAACCAGGGTTACTAATGGCGCATTTGTAGGTGGTGCGCCATTAGTAACCTGGGACCAGCTAGATATTTTGGACAGCCACACCTACCCACTCACTTTCCCCACTTCATTCTCTCCACCTCCTCCTCCAAGCTTGTCTCGGCTGCCTCCTCCTCCTCACCTCATTTGCACCATAGATTCATCCAAATTAAGTGGTTAAATTACCTTTTTTTGATAGGTAAGTAAGGGGGAAGCTATCTTTATGTTGTTCTCCCTCAAACAACATGCACATGCACTTCTTATGGCCTAGCTAGATCTATGTATGTTTGTGGTGTTGCATAGATGTTTGTGTTTGCAGGTACCGGTATTTGAAATGCGATAGTTGCCAATATTTTGCCGGAATGTTGATTCATTTCCGTTTCGGCGAGAATTTTGGCACTATGCATTCTTTTTGGTCCTATTTTTAGGGAAAGTCATGCCAAATTTTTTCTTGGTTCTAAAATATCATTTTGCTCTACCCCGCAGGCGACCATCGTCCGCACGATGACCGAAGGCATCGTGAATAGGTTTTTGAGCTCCGCGAAGGCCGAGATGCTTCAAAAGAACGAGACGGAGATAAGATGTCCATGTCGAAGATGCAAGCTGAAGAGCCTTATTGCGGACCCGGATTCCGGGCAGGTGCGGGACCACCTGCTTTTGCGTGGTTTCATGGATGGCTATCGGTGGCAAGGTGATGAAGATGACTATGAAGTCGTCCATGGGGGCCGGGCAAGAAATGAGGAAGGGCAGCAAGACAACCACCGCGGCTCGGGCGGGCGAGAAGTCGAAGAATCTCTAGGACATGATCACGACGATGATGATGTACATAGTCGTCATGTAGAAGATGCCGGACATGATGATGAGGAAGATGCCGGAGCAGACGAAGGGCATGATCATGAAGATGAAGATGCCGGCGGAGCAGACGATGATGGACCATCGATGGGCTAGGTGCAGGACCCTCATATTCAAGAGCTGCTTCTCAAGCAGACGGATAATGCAAGAGCTGCCGCCCGAGAGAAAGCCAAGCTGGATCAACTGGAGATAGACGCGGTTACTCCATTGTGTGAAGGATGCAGGCTCGAGGATACCCAGCTGAAAGTAACGCTCATGGCTCTGGAGATGAAGGTAAAACACAAAATGACCGACGCATGCTTCGACGAGAACATGTCATTCTGGCACGAACGTCTTCCCAAGGGGAACAAGTGCCCGACCAGTTTCGAGGAGGCGAAGAAAATCGTGTGTCCTCTGGATTTACCGCACGTGAAATACCATGTGTGCATGAACAATTGCATCATTTATCGGGACGAGCACGCGGAGTCTACCATATGTCCGGTGTGCGGCGTCACTCGATACAAGAAGAGGAAGAAAGCTCCTCGAAAAGTGGTGTGGTACTTTCCGATCACTCCTCGTCTGCAGCGGTATTTCGTGGACCCTAAGGTAGCAAAGCTCTTGCGTTGGCACGCGGATAGGGAGCCGAAGAAGCGAGAAGATGACGCAAATGATCCGGAGATAAATAAAAAAGACAAGATGCTGAGTCACCCTAAGGATGGGAGCCAGTGGCAAGCGTTGAACTTTGAACACCCAGAATTTGGGAATGATCCAAGGAACATCGTGCTGGGCGCGAGCACCGATGGAGTCAATCCGTTTGGCAGCCAGAGAAGCACACATAGCACCTGGCCTGTGTTTGTGTGGATATACAACCTTCCCCCCTTGGTTGTGCATGAAGAGGAAGTACATTCACATGAGTATGCTAATTGAAGGGCTGAAACAACCAGGGAACGACATCAATCTGTATCTGGGGCTGTTGAAAGAGGAGCTAGACACGCTGTGGAAAACACCAGCCAATACGTGGGACGCCGCAGAGAAAGAATATTTCCCTATGAGAGCCGCACTGCTCACGACGGTGCACGGCTATCTCGGTTACGGATATCTCGCGGGGCAGGTGGTCCACGGATTTTCTGGATGCGTCAGGTGCATGGATGACACAACGTATCGCCAGCTAGATAGAGATCCCGGGTCTTCGAGAACCGTGTTCGTGGGACATCGAAGGTGGCTTCGCGACGATGACCCATGGTGAAACCGAACCCCGAAGACGCCCGCGTACGAGGAGCGGCGAGGAAATAGACGAGCTGTTGAAAAATTGGAAAGATTGCCCACTGCCGGGAAAGAAGCAAAAGGCGCCAGAGCCGGGAAAGAAGCAAAAGGCGCAAGAGCCGCTGCTGAAGGTATGGAAAACGAGGTCTGTTTTCTGGGACTTGCCGTACTGGAAGATCCACCGTGTGCCTCACAGCCTTGATGTCATGCATATCACGAAGAACGTGTGCGAGAGTCTGCTTGGTACCCTGCTCAACATGCAAGAGAGGACCAAAGATGGGCCGAAAGCAAGGGCAGACTTGAAATCAACGGGCATCAGGGAGGAGCTTCACGCTAATGATGATGATGATGAGGCGAAGCAGGACATATAAAGTCGTCGCAAAGGCAAAAAGGCCAAGAAGACCGGAAATGACTTCCCTCCCACGTGCTTCACTCTAAGTCAGGAGGAGATCGATTAGTTTTTCACCTGCCTCATAGGAGTAAAACTTCATTACGGTTACGCGGGGAAGATAAGCAGATACCTAGACTCACGAAGCAGAAGTTCAGCGGGATGAAGTCTCATGACTGTCACGTGCTGATGACGCAGATACTTCTAGTTGCAATCCGTGGGATCATGGACGCGCACGCCCGTGAAATGCTATTTGGCCTATGCAACTTTTTCGACGTCATCTCTCGGAAGTCGGTTGGCGTGAGGCAACTCAGAAGGCTACAGGAAGAGATCTTGGTGATACTTTGCGAGCTTGAGATGTACTTCCCGCCCGCATTCTTTGACGTTATGGTGCATCTGCTGGTCCATATCATGGAGAATATCATCCAACTCGGGCCGACGTTCCTGCACAGCATGATGCCGTTCGAAAGGATGAATGGTGTCATCAAAGCATACGTTCGCAACATGTCACGTCCAGAGGGAAGCATAGCCAGGGGCTTTTTGACCGAAGAGTGCATCTCCTACTGCACGAATTATCTAGGCATCGAGAACCCCGTTGGTCTGCCCATCAACAGGCACCTCGGCAGGCTCGCTGGATGGGGTCACCGTGAGGGTCGCCGCGAAATGCATGTCGACTTCGAGGGTCGACTCGCTGACTTTGAAAGAGCAAACCTAGTCGCGCTACAACAGATAGACGTGGTCGATCCTTGGGTGGTCGAGCACAAAACCTTTATTGAGAAGACGTACAATGACCGAGGCCAACAGAGGACGGACGGAGATATAATCAAAGAGCACAACTCATGTTTCACGCGTTGGTTCAAGCAGAAGCTTTTGTCGTACCCTTTACATGAGGATTCTTCCGCGGAAGAACAACTCATATTCGCCTTGTCACAGGGCGCCGAGCACAACCTGATGACGTATGAGGCGTACGATATCAACGGCTACACATTCTATACCGAGGGAAAGGACATGAAGAGCGATGGTTGTCAGAACTCCGGGGTAACGATGGAATCCTACACCGGTAACGACAAGGACAGATACTACGGAAGGATCGAGGAGATCTGGGAGGTGAGCTACGCTGGAGAGAAGGTCCCGATGTTCCGTGTCAGATGGGCCAAGAGCGTCCTAAAAGAAGACCAGTATTTCACCACCATGGTTATACCCGAAGGCAAATCCAAGACCGCGGGCGCAAACGTCACCGCAAAAAATGAGCCATGGGTACTAGCTTCCCAAGTGGACCAATGCTTCTTCATTACTGACCCGTCAAAGCCCAGTCGTGTTGTCGTGAGGAGAGGCAAAAGGAAGATCATCGGAATGGATGGAGTCGCCAATGAGCAACACTTCGACAAGTACGGCGACCCGAAGATGGAACATGACGACGACGATGAAGTACCAGCATACACCACAAGAAGAAGCAGGACCACCCTACCTAAAGGACGTCCATTCAAGAGAAGAACTCCATTTACGAAAAATAAGGGCAAGAAGATTGTGAACAGATAGCTAGCTAAGATCGATTGTATTTAAATTGTAGCCTTCATTTCTCGATTGTATTTCATGGGCACTTTTTGAACTCATGAATATTTTTAAAAATAGCCATCTCGATCTCGATCCCCCCCCCGCATACTCCCCCGCTCCACCGCGTCGACGACCCACCG
>NC_057805.1:273627612-273628261 GCF_018294505.1 Triticum aestivum | reverse complement strand
CAAATGAATGCAACTAAAAAATCCAAAAAAACAAATTTGATTATATTTTCAAATAACAAATTTGATGATATTTTCAAATAACAAATTTGATGATATTTTTTCATATTCATAAATATTTTCAAATAACAAATTTGATGATATTTTTTAAAAAATTATTACTGTTTTTATAAAAAATATTACTGTTTCATATTCATTTTCATTTTCTAAAAAATTATTAGATGCAACAAAAAATAAAAATAAAAATTTACTTATGGTGCGCCATTGCTGTGCAAAAAAATGGTTACTTATGGCGCACCGCTGGGTGGTGCGCCATTGCTATCTAAAAAAAGATTTCTAATGGCGCACCGCTCGGGGGTGCGCCATTGCTATCAAAAAAACATACTAATGGCGCACCCCTAGGAGGTGCGCCATTGCTAACCCTCCCCCCATCAACTTGCTCCCCTCTCCCTCTGGCCTCTCTCCCTCCCTCGCTAGACAGCCACGCGCCCTCCCCCGACCCACTGCGCCGCCTCCTCGACGCGCCGCCGCCCGCAGCCTCCTCGACGTCGGTGTTCTCCTACGGCAGCCTGCCGTTCTCCCACAGGTGATTCCTCCCCTCTCCTCCCCTCCCCCCTCCCCCTAGGTTTTCTTGCCTCCTCCCACCATGGCT
>NC_057805.1:273616343-273627602 GCF_018294505.1 Triticum aestivum | reverse complement strand
CTTCGCTTCCCCTCGCCCTCTCCCCCAGAGCCCAGAAAGCCTCGCCGCTGTTGCCCCGTCTCCTCCCACCTGCCGCCAGACCGTAGCCGCCGCCGCAGCCATCCAAGATTGTGCACTGCATTGCAAGATGAGATGGTAGACTCATAGTGCTCTGTGATTGTGCACTGCATTGCTAATCCAGTTGATGGTCAATTTTCCGGGCTGTTTGGTCTGCTAGATGGATGTGTTTAGTGCTCGGTGAAACATTTTGTGCGTGTGCTGAGCATGATATAGTATGGATGTTGATCCTTAATTGTTAGTTTAGTCTATAGATTTGATGGCTGTATTATGATGATGATGATGTATCAAGTGACTGAATTTGGTCTTGGGCTGGTAGGAAACCTTATAATCCTCCTAGGGCTTGTTACTCTTGTTATGTGAAATATGTTTCTTCGGCATTTTGTGAGCTTTCTTGGGCTGTTTTGCATCTGTGGTTTAAATTATCGAGTTTTTTTGAGTTAATAAATTATGGAGTTAGGAAGGAGCTCCCCTCTTGATGAGGGGATGTGCTTAGCAGTTAGTTCAGTTAAATTGACTAGTGCCAAATATAATCTCAGATTTGGAGAAAAACTCATCAAGGTTCAGTTTCTACAGTATCTTCAGTTAGTTCAGTTTCGTCAGTTAGTTCAACTCTGGTAGTGCTATTTCTCCAGCAAATAAATTTGCATCTCTGATGCACCCATTTGATAAAGTCAGCTCTGATGCAGTACGATTAGATTTTGTAGGATTCATTTAATTTTGTAGGATTCATTTTACAGTAGTGCTATTTTGTAGGATTCATTTAATTTTGTAGGATTCATTTTACAGTAGGATTGGATTTTGTAGGATTCATTTAATTTTGTAGATTCAACTCTGGTAGTGCTATTTCTACAGTATCTCTGATGCACCCAGTATGGCCTTTAATTTTGTAGGATTCATTTTACCGTGGCTTAACTGCTGAAGAATCTGCAAGTGCTCAGGACTACAACTTCGATCATCCTGGTATTTCACTTTTCATGTTGATTGGAAGTATGCTACCTTTAGTAGTGATCAGAGAACGAGCTGTCTATTGTTTCGTATGTATTTGATGAAATCCCTCATGATGTGCCGTGTCTCCAGGTCTGGAGACCAAGCAGGACAAGAGCAAGTGCCAGCAGCAGTTTGACAACTACAAGGAGTGCAAGAAGAGAGAGGTTCACCTTTGTTTCCCTTACCATCTTGTTGTCATCAGCAATCTGAATGAAAGTTGTCTTTCAGATCTCCATTTTGTGCCTTTGTGATTCATTTTCTTGTATGTAAATCTGAAATATCAATGAGTGGTTTCTTTGCTTCATCCATACTGTTGGTAAGAAAATCTCAGAATTTAAGCCTAAATGCCCAACCAAATCTCCAGTTTGCTCCATCTAATGTCATACTGTACTTTGCTTACCCCCTGTCATGCTAATGACACAATCTAGTATACTTTGATGGAATGGACTGATACATTTGTTTGACAACTGCTACAAACTAAACTTTCTGAAATTCGCTGCATTGCTGTCTGCTGACTGTCACTGGCTTCTCAACATAGAGGCAGTCCATGTCTTGGTGTTATCCTGAACCATTGCATTTGCTGTATTTCATCACCAGTGTTCATTATTCATTGGTGGCCTGGTCAGTAACAGTTCTGGGCAGCTTCTTTCTGTTGATAATACTTGCTTGGTGTGTTTCTACTGAGATTATCACAAATATGTGATGCTGCTGCTACTTGTGATCTTCTGAAATGACCCCTTTCTTCTGAAATGTTGATTAATTTCCGTTTCGGTTGAGAATGGGGCACTCCTAGGTCAAGAAAATTAGCAAAGGTCATGCCCATTTTCTTGACCTAGAAGGTGCCCGATTCTCAACTGAAACAAAAAAATCCACGCTTTAGTGGTTGGATTAGTTTAGTATTTTTTCACACACTTAGACACCCTTGCTTGCCATGTGTGTGAGAGAGATAGTGAGAGGAGACAAGAAGAAGGGGGTTAGGAAGATGCTGCCTGCTCATCAAAGCTAACCATCTCCCCCTTTTCACCCCTTTTCCTTTGTCTTTTGTGGGTTGCAAGGAAGCTACTGTCTTAGCTAGCTTAGCTTGTGCACGAATCCACTGCCACTGCCCTGATTAAATTATCTTAGACCTTGAGAACGTGGACTTGGACCTTAGCAACAACACACTAACAGGTTCCATCCCAAAACACCTAGGCAATATCACAAACATCTCTCAATTGTTCCTTGACAATAACCAACTTTTTGGCGACATTCCTCGAGAATTAGGTTATTTGGTCAACTTAGAGATCTTGTTCCTTGACAATAACCAACTTTTTGACCAAACTTATTTCCTATTTAGAGCAAAACATGGCCCACAACGATGAGGCCGGCGGTTCGGGCAAGCAATTCTGGGAGCTGTCCCAGGAGATGGAGGAAGAACCTCACCGCTATGAGGACGCCGCGGAAGACACCAATCCTGACTACACAATCCCTAGTGGCGTCGGGGATGACACCACTGATGGTGCCACCGAGGATGCCACCACTGATGATGGCGGCGCACGCACAGATGGCAGCCAACCGAAGAGGCAACGGAAGGACCGGCGCCCGAGCGTGCTCGGCACCGTCAAGGAGAAATTTACTGAAGTGAACTCCGACGGGCATCCAACGGCGCCCAAAGAATTAGTCAAGGGGTACTCGGTTCAGCTCGGCTGCATTCTCCGGAGCACCGTCTCGATCAACACCGAGAACCTAAGGCATAAGGACCAAGGGAATTTGTGCAGCCTCCTCTTCACAAAGCTGCACGAACGATACAAGTTCCCCGCTGACTTTGCAAACACACGCCTCTCAGGGAATAAAGTGAACAGTGCCGCCCTCACGAGGATGAGCACGGCCCTGTCTACTTGGGGAAGCACGGTGAAGGCAATGATTGAAAAAGCTGATAGTTATGAGAAGATCAAGGCAAAATATCCTTTGATCAGCGAAGATGACTACAAGGAGTTCAAGATCAAGTGCGAGAGCAGCGCAACCTCCGAATCAAGTCAGTGGGGGAAAGAAATGCGGCAGTTGAACTTAGGGGTCCACCAACTCGGTCCCGGCGGTTACAGAGTGGCGGAGCCTATATGGGACAAGGAGGACGTGGAGCGTGCCGAGCAAGGCCTATCGCCCCGCTTCGAGAAATACCGTGACAAGCAGACCAGGAACTTTGTCACGGCCCGGTACAAGGAGGACTCGGTAACAAAGGAGCTTACCACGGATCCGAAGACCAGGGCGCTTGAGCTTGTTCTGGTAAGGAATACAGCCCCGCATAATTAGCTCCATATGGTTGCATTCTAATTAATGAAGCCAAATTTCTAAATGGTTCACATTCCTTCCGCAGGAGGCTGAAAGCAGTAGCGCGGGGTTGTCTCAGAGCTCCCCTTTCGACACCCCTTTAAATAGGGCGTTGAACGTAATGAAAAACAAGGATAAGCTCAGTAAGCCGTCATCAGCTAGTCGTGTGGCCGGCAAAGGCTTGTCCACAAAATGGTCGTCATACTATACCGCTGGTGGGCGAAAGGAGAAAAAGACCAGCTCGGAAAGCCAGTCGCGCGAGGTTCAAGAACTCAAGGCACAAGTGGCGCGGATTCCGGAGATTGTCCAAGAGCAAGTGCAACAACAACTGGGAACGACGCTCACCGCCATGGTGCCTACCATTAGGGGCTGACGACGTGGATTGCGGGCGGCCAACAGGGGCCTCCCCCGGTTCCCAGCTTCACGGCCAGTAACTCGCACAACGCGCAGGCGGCGCCATTGGTGTCTCCGGCGGAGGCGGTATTCGTGTCTCCGGCGCCGGCACGGGCATTGGAGCTTAATGCACCCGGGTGTACGCCGGCCGGCACCTCGCCAGCAAGCGGCCCCTCCGTCAGTTGCACGCCCGTCGTTGGTGCTGCCTCGACATTAGCCCAGCTGGACGGCATCACGGTAGCTAAGCCTCTCGGCTGTTGACTTCATCTCCTTGCCTTTGACTGGGCATCCCTGACGCCCTACATGTTTTCGCAGGGCGCTGCCGACGTTCCTTGCACTCTCCTGCACTTCGTGGGCGGCGAGTTGGTCGATGTCGCCAAGGGCAGAATCGTTCAACCGGGCAACCGCGTGTTCCACGGTAATCCGATGCCACCCACCTTGTATAGGGTTGAACTGGTTCAGGTGCTGCCAGGCTGCGACGAGTTGTTACCTCCGATTCGACCCGCTGGGGCCGACGAAGATGATGTGATGACCCTCAGCGCCTGCATAAGTTGGCCCCTGCTTTGCCGAAGAGCCAGATTCGTTTGGGGGCGGGGGACACCACCCCACAGACAAGACCGCCAGTCGTGCCAGCGCCAAGCCATGGCAAGAACGCCGCAACGCTACCGGACATGCCGGACATCCCTATGGCACAGGATCCGGACATGCATATGGCACAGGATCCGGACGACGACGACAACGACGACGGTACATTTACCAACGTTGATAAGTACTTTGCCGAACATGGGTACGGTGACGAGTTCTGCGGGCCTCCTTCTCAAGAACCCAACCCTGAAAAAGACGACCGCGATCTAGCTGGTACAGCGGAGAAACCCAATTGCAACAGGCGTCGTCTGGCGTTCAGTTCACAGGAGACGCCTCCAGCTGCCGCCTTCACCGAGCCTCAGATAGCTGAGGTGCGAAATATTATCAGCCCCAACACGCTCAAGAAGGCGGTCTGTGAGCAGAACTCGATCCCATTACAGCAGATCAAGAAGAAGAGACGGAAACGAAAGACTAACAAGGGCGCCGGTGCGAGCCAGCCGGCACCGAGTACGATCCGTGCTCAGGACGGGCCACCTTCACCTAAGGATATCTCGAGGAGGGTGCATGTGGCGGGTAGGGCGATGCTACCGACAAATATGCTCAATGCTGCAACCGGTGCTATGCGGAATCTGCATGACAGTGTTGTTTCTTTAGAGAAGCGGCGTCTCAGAGAGAATGATGTGGCATACCCGGTTTTCGTGGCCAAGGTGCCAGAGGGCAAGGGCTTTGTGGATAGCACCGTCGGGGGTACGATCGTCCTGCGGTTTGATGACATCTTTGCTATGTTTAACCTTCATCCGCTGCACTACACCTTCGTTCGGCTGTTTTTGCTGAGTATGGAGATGCGGATCATTAGAGACAAGACCCCGGACATTGTGATAGTCGACCCCTTCTACATGCGTGCCAAGATCTTGGGCAGCGCTCGGGACCGGCAAGTCGCGAGTTCACACCTCGAAGGCGTCATTCTGGCAAACCCAGATAAGAATAACTTCCTCGTGCCTTACTTTCCCGAGTAAGTCATCCCCTAACCACCCCGTAACATATGATTTCTTAGATTTCGATCGTTCTTTTTTTCTAACATTCCGTGTTCTGTGCAGTAACACACATTGCACACTCATCCTCTTAAGCCCGAAATATTCCATGGCCACATATTTCGACCCGGACCGTGACTCCAAGATAGACTACACAAATATCAAGAAAGTTCTTGATGATGCTCTCCCCGGCTACGCCGCATCTGGAGGCACCTTTAAGAGGCCAGCTCGTAGGTACGGCAGGCACGTGTTCACCCACAATACGACGTTCCCCTACGTCAAGCAGCCGCCTGGCGGTCAGAAGGATGCCTACTACGCCCTCCATCACATGCGGGCGATCGTACGGGACCATAATCACCTTCTGCTACCAAATAATCTCAAAGATTGGGCCGCAAGCTTGGCGGCAATCCAGGACGCGGACATCCGACAAGAATTCTTTCGCGTCCAGTTGGAGTTTGCAGAAATCATCCATCAAGATGTCCTTCGTACCTCGGGGCAGTTCTACCTCAGATATCAATCGTCCAACAGTGAGATAGACACAACGCTACAAATGCAGGCTGACAACGCCCGCGACTTCATGACCATCACGAAAGACGGCGGCTTCATCCACGCTCCGGTCCCATGAGTCGAGTCGAAAGTAGTGATGCTATGTCTAGTTCTGAAACATCGATTAGCTCATGTTGTAATTAAACTTTAATGAACTTGTATGTCTCTTTGGTTTGGATAGCCGTTCAACTTAGATGTAATCGATGTTATTTATTAGTAGGACCATGAATCGTGCTATTAATGTCTTGCTTTTCTCTTCCGATCCTTTTGTTACATACCTATATATTGCTTATGTATTGTCTGTTGTTTGGCTAGTGCATAGAGATGTCGTTGTATGTCGTGTACAAGGGTAAGGTTCCCGGAGTCTACGACGACTGGGAGGAGTGTCGGAAACAGGTTCACCGTTTCAGCGGTAACAGTTACAAAGGGTACACCACTAGGGCGGAGGCGGAATCTAGATATGCGCGCTATCTAGCGAGAGAGAGGAGGGAGCATTGGAGGAACCGGATGAAGACCAGTTTCATCGCGATGATGCTCATCGTGATGACCGCAGCTCTCTTCTATGTGATGGTAGTTTAGATGATCGATATCGACTTGTAATGTGAAGACAAACTCGCTACTCACGGTCTCGAGACTTGTAATGTTCTATCTTTGTTCGGTCTTTTGAATTCGGAGACTAATATGATGAATTGTATTCGGAGACTAATCTTCGATTGTATTCGATGAATCTGCTGTTGCTGTGTGGTGCTGTCTATATTCTGTCCAATAAAATATTTTGTAACCTGTGCAAATATCAGAAAAGAAAAAAATCCCTAATATTCATACTAATGGCGCATAACCCAACGTGCGCCATTATTATGCCAAAGGATACTAATGGCGCATCACCCCACAGTGCGCCATTAGTATGGCAAAGCACATGTGTAAATATCGCCCCCTGGGAGGCACACTAATGGCGCATGTTGGTCTATACTAATGGCGCACGGCGTGATGCGCCATTAGTATACCAGATACTAATGGCGCACCAGTGGTGCGCCATTAGTATTTAATACTAGTGGCGTGGTACTAGTGGCGCACCAGTAGTGCGCCATTAGTAGGAAAAACGGGTGCGCCACTAGTAGGCCTTTTCCTAGTAGTGATAAGTTTAAGGGATCTCCGACGATGGTTGTCCCGTACCATATTTGTGTAAGAATGCATAAATTTTTGTTTTATTTTTTGATTTTCTTTTCTGATTTCGTGTGATGATCTGTTTGCTTGAGCACTATTTGTTTTTTGGTTTTGTTTTGGCAGACAAGTGTTTGGCATGGTGGTACTGTAGGCAGGAGTGTTAAAATGATGTTCTCTTCAATAGCCGAGGAGCATGTTGATAACAAAGATATGGTGAGTAACGTTTTTATGTGTCGAAAACCATATTTTGTATGTTGGTTCTTATAGTGTTCTGTTTCTTCCTCTTGTAATAATTTTATTTATTTTTCGTACTTCCAACAGGTCCTGTTTGCAACATTTGATCCGCCAGAGACGAGAGATGGCCTTGGTCATTATTGTGTAGTTGCCTTAAATTTGAAAGAAAGGCGGTTTGAATTTCTTGACTCGCTCAATAAACCTGGCAGCCCTGATGCGATCAGGATTTTTAGGAGGATGGTTAAAAATATCAAGCGTGCATGGAAAGAAGGTAGTTCAAGTTCTGATGAGCCGCTAAATCCTCCTAGACTTGATGGATTTGTGTTGAAACATGACATTGTCCCAATTCAGCCAAATGGGTGTGTTCCGTACAACCCCTCTCCACCATACTGCTCAAGTTTTATTTTTTATTTCATTTTGTGAAACTGATGTTTTTTATTCTTTTATTGTAGGCATGATTATGGATTCTATATGTTTCAATTCTTGCAGACTTGGCATGGTGTTCGAGTTGCTTAGTTTGGGGTGGAGCACATTGGCTAAATCAGAAAGGCCATGGTCTATAGTTGGCGCACATCGAGAAAGTGTTGCCTTGATTTAACATCACTTTTAATTTTTGCAGATAAAGGTTGTTTTATTGAACTTCTTTATTCCCCTTTTTTTTGGCTACTGCTTGCTTCCACTTCTTAAGGGCTTTTTTACTAGTGTGTTTAGTTAAATGCATGATTTAGAATGGATGGCTATATTTTTGTTGTGTTAGTGAGGTGCATTTGTTGTAGACAAGTTAGCTGCATTTATTTTGGGGCAAGTGAGCTGCATTGTTCTTTATAAGTGGGTTGCATTGTTGTAGACAGGTGGGCTGTATTGTTGTAGAGTAGTGGCCTGCATTGTTATAGACAAGTGGGCTGCATTGTTGTAGAGAAGTGGGTTGCATTGTTGTGGAGAAGTGGGTTGCATTCTGTTCTTTAGTGAACTGCTTTTTTATATTATTGAGATGTATTTAATGTTTTTTGGTTTTGTATTTTGTGGTGAGTGTTTCCATTTTTTTCCTACACGTTTTTAGGTTTTGATGGGGGCCTTCATGAAGGTTGTACATCACCGTTTGAGTCCCAGGGTTCTGAGCTAGTTATGGAGGATTGTGCCGTTGAAATCTCTCCAGATAATTCTGGTTCTTTGGCTGGAGATGGTTTGAACACAGATGTGGCGTCTGGACCTTATGGTGGAAGTGTTGCTCGACCTAGATCTTCACAAGATGTATTTGATGTTGATGATGATGATTTTGTTACGCCGTGCCCACGCGTCACTATGACTAGGAGTGCAGCAATGACTCGTCCTCCTGTGGACGAGACTGAAGTATTTTCGAACAAGAGGGCAGGTGAGAGGGCTTTTAAGTTGAGATGCTCTATAGAGAATTTGAAGCCTCGGAGATTCAAATATATTGATGAGGTGAGGAAAATAAACGATCTCGTTCTCAGCAAAGATTTTGTAACCAAATACCATGAGTAAGTTTTATGTGTGTGCCCTTCATCCTTTTTATGTGTTTGGTTTTTAATTTTATTTTTATTGATCCCATCTGCATATGTTTACTGCAAGAACGCGTTCTTTATGGTAAATAATCCTTTTGGTGATGTCAAAAATGACACTGTTGACTATATCTATAATACATTCGGCAAAGGAGCTTTAATGGACTCGTATCTCATGGATTTTGTCATCAAGTACTGGAAGCAAGACCCTGAAATGGGTTTAGTTTATCATTCTAGTGAATGTTTGCTACTTTCACCTTTATTTATCACGTTAAACGTGTGCTGTCATTTTTTCTCTTGTACTGATTTTGTCATGTCCATGCGTGCATGCATGTTTTATTCTTTTTATGTCATGTTTTTGTTATTTTTGTATGTAGTATGTTCTTCAAATGGAAACCTTTGTGAATAAATATGATGAAGGACACCCTGTGTTGCCAGTTGTGCATCCCCCATTTGTTTTAGCAGATGCTATTAAGCACTCCAAAGTTTTTGTGAGTGGTGACGAAAACCTGTTGGCCACAAAACTGGTAAGCCATTGTTTTCCGTCATTTATTTTCTTGTTAGTTGCATTTCTTTTTATAGTTATTTTGGAGCAGTGGTCCTAGTGCTACGTGTCGAATGAACTTTTCATTTTTCATTTTGTTTTTTGATGTGACAAAGTATGATGCCGCGCTCCAAGAATGGTCATTATTCCTTATACACGATGAACCAGCATCGCCGGACGATTGATATCCATGGCAATAGGAAGTACACTGGCCATCCTGATTTCACAACAAAGTGGCGCAGGACTAACTACCACTCAGATTGCACTGAAGTGGTATGTCATTTTTTCTAGCCAAGTGCAAATCTTTTTTGTGTTTCTCCTACTGCATTTTATATAAACTGCACACATGCAATGTTAGCACACATAGCACCACACTTGTTTATATAGTGCACTGCAACATATGCGTGACAGAACTGCATTCTCTCACACCCCCAACCTGTGTAAAAAAAGTGATAAAAGGAAATGACCTCACGAGCATTTAAAAGAGGGACTGTCTAGACGTTGAGAAGAACATTGTATTTTTCAGTTCGTCTGAATAGTTATTGATCTGTGATGTGTGTTATTTTACTTTGTGCTGCCTTTTGCCAGATAAGGAGGATGGCTCAACGGCTGAAGGCGATTTATGGTGAAAAGTTTTATAAATCTAAGAACCACCCTGACTGGGTTAAATTGGCAGAGAATCCCTCTTACCCGGTCGTGCCAACGCAGGGAACAAACGAGTGTGGAATCTCTGTTTTGAGGGCGACGCAGTTGTATGACGGCCAAGGTCTAGTCGACAAAATTGTCAAATCCGACGTAATAACTTCTCTGTTTCTTCTTTTCTTATTACTTTTTTTTTATTTTTTTTAGTTTTCACTTTTTGTTCTTATAACAACCTTTTCTTTAATCACTGGTCTGCATTTTTTTATTTTCTTTCAGCCTGCTGTTGAATATTGGAAGGTGGAATACATTTTCCAGCTATTGTTTAATCCTTCGAACATGTTGTATTATGAAGACATGACGCCTGAGCTATGAGATCTAATTGGAAGCCTCGGGCTTACTTCCCTGTCGCAGTTGCAGATGCAGTAACAGTCATTTGAAAAAAAAAATCCTGGGTAAAAGCCTCTGTATGGACAAGAACTAGGGTTCACGTTGTGTACTCTGTACTGTCTAAGGTAGATAATGTATGAAAAGACTATTTTTTCTGTTTTCTTGTGTTTCGTCTGCTTTTTGCAGCAGCGTATAAGGACGAATTTGTGTGTCTATTTTATTTTATATAAATAACTCATACAATATATATATTTTTATTTGTTGCCACCATGTTTTGTGCGAACTGGCATTGTTCACACTTATATGTATCGTACGTGTCCCAGAAACTGCATTGCATGTGATGCCGAACTTCTTCGTCTAACAAAAAGCACTGCATTTGTCCACAGGTTTGTACAACACCTGTATTTTTGCTGTACTTGCTGCAGCCCATGTATTCATGTATGTATTCCGAAACTGCATTGCTTATGATACTGCACTGCTTTTTTTAACCAAATGCACTTCATTGTATAGAGTTGCATCCTGCATTTGTTTTTTTGCGTGTACGATAGTTTATTTGTCTATAGGTTTGTACAGCGCCTGTATTCCCTGTACTTGCTGCAGCCCCTGTATTTGTGTATGTATTCCAAAACTGCGTTGTTTATGATACTACACTGCTTTTGTCTAAACAAATGCACTTCATTATATAGAGTTGCGGCCTACATTTGATTTTTTTGCTTGTACGTGATGCATCCCCTATCACATCGCCTCCCTGCCTATCTTAGGGGTGTGGCTCTGGGGTTGCGTGCGTCCTAGGGTTGGAAAAATAGAATGTCTGCACTGCGCCAGTCAACCAAATGCACTGCATGCATTAGCACGAGGC
>NC_057805.1:273593268-273615449 GCF_018294505.1 Triticum aestivum | reverse complement strand
CCCCCGTGCGAGGCCGAGCCTAGAACGAGCTGGAGCAGGCGGCGCTGCGGCATGCGTAGGCGAGTCCATCACACCCCGTTGCCCTTGTCTATCTTAGGGGTGTGGCTCTGGGGTTGCGTGCGTCCTAGGGTTGGAAAAACAGAATGTCCGCATTGCACCTGTCAACCAAGTGCACTGCATGCGTTAGCGCGAGGCCGGGCAGGAGGTGGGAGGGGGGTCGTGACCCCTCTCCCCACCCCCCTGCGAGTCCGAGCCTGGACGAGGGAGCAGGCCGTGACGCGGCGTGCCGTGGTGCCACATGCGTAGGCGAGTCCGTCACACCCTGCCGCCCCCACACCTCGTGCGCCTGTCAACCAAGCCAGGGTGTGACGGGGGATTGTGCCGTGGTAGCCAAGAGAAAAGATTTGCCAAGTGGAGGAGGCGGTTGGACGCGGGCTAGCCGTGGTAGTGTTCTTGATTGGCTGAAAAAACAATCGTCTAAGCGAACTGCAATGCTTAATTGACAGCACATCTTCCATCCCATACCGAACTGCACAGTGGACTGCATTTTATTAGGTGGGAGGGTACGGGAGTTGCGTGCTAGTTGTGCATCGTGGGGCTTTTTGTTTTTGGCTGTGAGAATTTGTTGGGTCCGTTGGGGTGTAAGACGCATTCGGCCCAAGTCGTCCTGTATGGGTGTTTTCTCCTACGCTGTGTGTGAGCGGTATCCTTTAGTCCCACCTCGCCCGCGGAGAGCGCGCTTGACCTGTTTATAAGCGCTAGCGAGGCAGCCTTATCGAACTCCTGTGGTTACTTTTTTGGGCGCTTATACACGGCGCTCGCTGAACTTATCTCTCTGACCTGTGGGCGCATGTGTGCTCGGCCGCATGCATCGTGGCTCAGAACGACTCGCCTACTGTGGGCGCAGACTTATTACGAGACAAGCTGGGGCCTGGTTGCACCTGGGTGGTCAATTTTTTTCCGTATTTGAGGCATCTTTTTCTTTTTTAGTACATATATTTCATGGTAGTACAATGATGTCATTTGTACTGCTTGTACCAACGTTGCGGACTGCACTGCGTGTACCAAGTCTGTGTGTTATGGACTGCACGAAAGTGGCTGTAGCCCCTCTCGTTCTTCATTTAAGCATGTACTGCACTTCATGTATACACTTTGTGAACCGCCTTATATTTCTTCCATGAACTGCATTCACCTTTGTTTAGAATGGTCTGCGGATTATATTTTTTAGAAATATTAATATTAATGGTCTTTTTCTATAGTTACTCTTATGGACTGCATGTGGACACATGTGTACTTCTTATGTTTACCATTGTGAACTGCATTCATCTTTCTTTTTTAGGTATGAGTTGTAGTCAGAGTACTTGATTTTTTTTGTTTAACGTTGTTTTTGAATATGTTTTGTATCTGTGTAGTATGTTTTGGTATCACACATTATATTTTTCAAAGTTATCTAGATACTTGTTCTAATACAAACTCAGCAATCATTACCTAGTGCAACAACATTGTTTTTACAAACAAACGTTCGATATGAAGCAACGGACATAATCAAAACCTTGCAGACATGAAACAAGGAACAACACAACCACTAAAGTAAAAGGAAACTAAACATAGCCCTGTTCATTTCTAGGTGCTGTATTGGATTACAGCCTTGTTCTTCTTCTTCGCTTCTTTTTCTCTTTTTGGCCTGTCCAGTCCCATTATGATATCGTAGATGATTCTCCATGACTCATATGTTGCGAATGCATCTATTGTTGCATATTTGATAAGCTTGTCTGGCAGTGGGCAAAATCCCCACAGAGTATGGTCCTCCTTGCGGTTAATTTTTTCTTCATATCATGGTATTGAATGTCTATCATCCTACTGACAACATCAGCAAAAGAGTCAAACTTCTTTCTACTGTATGGGTCTCTCCATTTCACCTAAATATCAATGTAGTTGTCGGAGTTGATCTCCAAGCCAGATAGCTTCAGCTTGTTTTTGTCTCCTTAAATGGCGAATCCCACGAAGGTGTATTCATAATTCATGAGGAATTTGTCTAGTTCCATTGGCCTGCAAGATGTTTGTATAGACTGAATATTGTTTATTTTTTAGAACCACCAATGTTTTTTTGTTTTTTCTGAAATTGAAGTGCAATTTGAATATCTGAATCTGTTGCTGCCAATAGCTGCTAGTACTTTGTACAACATAACTAGTAAATCTCATAATAGATTCCATAAACAATGCATGTTTGTGCATGTTTGTATTCTTGAATTGAATTTCATACATGTTTTAGATAGTAATGGTGCATTTATCTATTGTTCAGACAAATAATTTGTATTTGGCAAAACAAAATAAAACTGTTGTATTGCTAGATCATCTAATTCAAGAATTGAACACATGAGTTACATGGAGCCAGATGAAAACTATCAATGAATTACTATGCCATGCTTTGTAAAAATGAGAACCAAAGTTTAAATAATGGCACTTGCGATGAAGAAAATTTAAAATCAATATTGACAAGCAATAGTACAGATTGATAATTATTCTGACCTATCTTTAGCTATAGAGATGTGGTAGACAAGGCATTCTTTTTCTGCGCATAACTGGAACACTATTGCCCGCTGTGGCTTCACGTAGTGCGTGTACTCGACATCAAAGCTGACTAGTTTGAAGGGCATTCCGCCGAGCTTCCTCCTGAGAGTGGACAGCATCTTTTCCATGTCTTGACCCTTGCTTGTGCAAACGACGTGGAGCTTGTGGTTGCCGTGGAGGTCGACGTCGTGGAGCTCCCTGGTGTACCTGCGGCGCTGCTTGTACAGAGGTGCATCCGCCATGACTCTCCTCTGCTCTCTCGTGTTTGTTCTGAGAGAGAGGTTAGTGAAAGGAAGTGTGGAGAAGAAGATGCAATGGGTTTTTTGGGGGGACAAAGCAGTTGTGTTTTCTCCTCTGCACTCTGTGACAGGACCTGGGATCGGTGGAGTGGGGTGGTAGCGTGGTGGGGCTATGTTTTTAGTTGCATGCCAACTGCAGAGAGGTTCTGCTATGAGGAGGCTGTCTTAGTGCGTTGGAAATCCAGAACGCTGTCGCCTCTTTTTACGTGGCAAGTTCAGGTATGCATGCAACTGTCAGAAAATCTGATGATTGTGTTTTTGGTGATTTTTTCAAGTAAGTGCACTTCTTCGCTATCACGACAGATGCCTATGTCCACATAGTGTACTGCATGCAATTGAAATTTATTCTTCGTATACTGTATTATATCGGATCAGGATTCATACAGATGTACGCACATTTACTTTTTTGATGGAGTTCTTTCTTATTTTCTCTTTTTTTATATTTGATGGTGATGTAGCTTTTGTGTGGATGGAGGGTAGTGTGGATAGGGGTATTGGACTGCTTTGCTTAACTAACAGGGTTGCATTCTTCATTTTAGCCCTACTGCAATGCAGTAGAAAGAGAACTGCATTTCAGAAATAACAATACTTCGTGCTTCCACGTGACGAACTGCATTGTTGTACGTGGCGGACTACATTTGTACGTTGACTTCGGGCTTGCTGCATTTTATTTATTAGAGCGAACTATAGTTTCTGGCAGTGCCCACACCTTTTTTGTGGTTTTTATTCATTTAAAAATGTTTCTCATTTTTCTTTGATGTTTTATTTTTGTAATTATTGTTTTTCTAGTGGGTCGTGTTGGGCCTGTGTATTTTAACCACTCTAGCGTGTTGGTCCTGTGTTAGAGGAGTGAAAACGCATTCGGCCCAAGTAAGCCTGTCAGCACGGTTGGTTCCCAGTGCGCTATGTGTGAGCGGTATCGTATAGTCCCACCTCGCCCGTGGAGAGGGCGCTCGACCAGTTTATAAGCGCTGGCGAGGCACCCGTGTCGAACTCCTCTGGTTACTTATTTGGGCGCTTATACACGGCGCTCGCTGCTCTATCCTCTCAGACATGTGGTCCCATGTGTGCCCGGCCCCATGCATCGTGGCTCAGAACGACTCACCTACTGAGGGCGCAGTTCTATTACGAGACTGGCTGGGGCCTATTTGCACCTGGGTGGTCAATTTTGTTTAATATTTCCCCTCTTAGGTATTTTTCAAATGTAGGGGCATGCACTGCATTGATCATGTCTCTGTACTGCATATTCACATATTCCGCACTACATATACAAGTCACATTTTCTTTTCGTGTTTTGCTCTTATGTATTCTTTTTTCTAGTGTACGTGTGTGAACTGCTTTGTTGGGTCTGTGTGCACTGCATTTGTCAGTGTACTGTGCTGCAGGCGTACACATTTTGCACTGCGTGCATCCCTTTTTGTGCCAACATTGTGACTGCTTGTACCAACATTGTGGACTGCATGACTTGCGTTTATGGACTGCATTACGTGCACCAAGTCAACCCATTGTACACCGCACGGAAGTGCTTCTCTTGTGCTTCATTTTGAGCATGTACTGCACTTCATGCACACGTATTGTGAACTGCCCGGTATTACTTTAAAGAACTGCATTCACTTTTATTTTAGAATGGTCTGCGGATTATATTTTTTAGAAATTTAAATATTTTAATGATCTGCGGTTATTGTGTTGGAAGTGCTGCAGTCAAAGTACACCTTTGTTTTTGGTCTTTTTTCGTTGGTAACATAAGCCTTCATTGATTGTCCTTCAATCTTGGTAACATAAGTTTCATTAACTCTCGTTTAATTTTCACTTTTGGCCTTTTTGCATTCGTCTTCTATAAAGGTAGGCTAACTTCTAACCTTCCTATGTAGTTCATTTCTCCTCTATCCGCGACTTCTCTCCTTTCTCCAGCCTCTCTTTATTTCTTTCCATTTTCTAGGTTTTTTGCGATGGCTCTAGGGCCCTGCGCGAATCTCTCCTGCTGCGGCCATGGTTGTGGCCGATGCACTGCGATTGCTCAGCTTGCTCGCAGGCTTGTCGTGCTCTCCGCAGGGGTAAGGTCTTGTGCCAATCAGGGCGAGCGGAGCAGCTTGCATAGGGCACGGTATTCACGGAAGGATTGGATATGGGCCACATCAATGTTGTCGCATTCTATTCCGCCCTGCTTCCCCGTGGCCTTGGCCGCACAAGTCCTTTTGTCCATCAACTTACACCAACAGACGTGGAGACTCACTAGAAGATGGTATTTTTCGCTTGATCTGATTTATTCTTTGTGTTTCCTATTTTGTTGTATAATTCCATACTAGTCTAAACTTTTAGTATTTTAGGGACGCACTTATTTTGTTTTATTGAAGTGTACAATATGTGAACTTCTTAGATATTAGATGAGCACTAATAGTTTTCACAATTTTCCACGCTTGTACGGTGTGTACTACATGCAGCTAGTCTCAAGAAATGCATGCTAGTTAGAAGCATACTGCATATTTGCAAGTTCCATATTGCATACTATATTTTGTTTTATCTGCATTTCTTGTTGGACTGTTGTGTAATTCATCCTGCTCGTGTTTGTACTGTGTGCAGGTTTTTACTGCTCTGTGCACAGTATGAGAATTGTACTGCTAGTATCGTCCTCAAATAGTTTTATTACTTTTTGCATAAAAGCCCCCGACGAGTTGTTAGGTATCTCCGGCTCAAGAAGAAGGGCATTCTCCAAGTTTTTCTTAGCAATGGACACCTAAAACCAGCCAAGTACCGTGTAGGCATTGATGGACGGCTGTATCTTCAGAAAGGCTGGAAGGAATTTGTCATTGATAGTGGCCTGAAGTCTGAGCAAGTTGTCATCCTCAACTTTTTGAACTCGAGGATCATATGGCTAGAATCACGTTTGCCATGATTGGTTAAGGTTTCGAGGTTGATTGTAATAAGTACTTGTGCATATTGAACGCTTCATGTTTTGATGTGATTTGTAATAAGTACTTTCATGATCTGAACTGCTTGAATTATAAGTCAGAACTTCATGCTATCTATGAGCTAACTGACTGACTGCTATATATATGGTTTACTCTATATATACATCATTTCTCTCATATGGTTCAGTTGAAGAACTCATAGTCAGAGGGAAATTTGTGTTTACACCTTCAAGCACGGCATACTTGACAGGATTAACAATAAGACACGCACTGGTACGCGTCGGTCCTATACAAATGGTTTTTAACCCCTTTCCGCGACGGCATTTGGGACCATCGCCAAGTGAGTGTGTGCGATAGGGTGTCCTTCCCACACGACCCAAAAACCGTCGGGGATATGGAGCAGTGATCCAGAGGCCTTCCAAACTATAATCGTGTGAGATGCAGCACACCCTAAATTCTTTCGCACATGTGGTATCAGTGATTAAGGGTTTCTAATGACGCAGTGAAACCATACGGTCTGTCGCAACGAACCGTTTGGGAAACAGTATGTAAGGCACACGGGCCAACATATGAACTGTGTGCGATTTGTGCCCCATCGCACACGAGTTTTCTGCGTAACCCATCTGCCATGCTAGACTCCATGGCACACGTTTGGCAACAATTACCGTGTCGGGATTCAAGAACGACACCTATGGGATCACAGGGAATCCCTACTATGGTTGACAGGGCGCGGGGCTGTGGAAAGAGCGGGTTTAGAAGATCAACACGGGGGAATTTTATCCAGGTTCGGGCCGCAAACGATGCGTAATACCCTAGTCCTGCTTTGGTGTATATTTGGTGTTTTTGAGCTCTTGAACTAGCTGCGGTGCATGCCTAGCCCAAAAAGTCCGAATCCTCCCTCAGTACGCCTCGGGCCTCCTTTTATACGTCAAAGGGGTCGCCACAGTGGCACACAGGAGGTGGAAAGTATGTAGTGTGTACAAGACTAGCTCTGACATCATGGGACAAAACGCGTTTAATGCGTCGCCGACGTGTCCTCTTGCTTTATCGGGGACGTCAAAGAAGCTCCTCCCGTCCGTCGCCGCCTCGCCTTGCTCCAGCGCGCGTCCAAGCTGACGAAGCATGCAGCGCCACGCTAGCTGGCAGGCTGCTGAGCTGGTGTGGTGGCAGGGTCTTCACGAAGATTTGCATGCCACCACGCATGTGCTGGGCTGGTTGGCCTAGAGGTGGCTTGCTACCACGTAGGTGTGTGCCTAGTTGGCCTGGAAGCTGCACGCTGCCATGCAGGCGCTTGTCATGTTGGAGTGGCCAGGGGGCGGCCGAGCCTTGGTAGGTGTTGGCCTGGCTGCAGCCCTGCAGATGCCCCTGGCAAGGGTCTTGCCGGGGTCTTGTGGTCGTCCCCAGCAAGGATCTTGCCAGGGGCCTTCGTCTTCTGGTTCTCATCTAGTCTTGCAGGCCTTTGGTTTTCACAAAGATCTGCATGCCACCATGCAGGCGCCTCCCGATCCTTGGTTCCAATGTTGTCGATGGTGTCGGAACTCTCAGGCTCCAGGGTGGCGGCCTTGCTGGTGTTGGGCAAGTCGCCGCGGCAAGGCTCTTGCCGGGGCTGTGTAGCCGCCCCGGCAAGGTTCGTGCTGGGAAAAACCCATCTTGTCCCTTTGCTCCTCTCGCCTCTGGCTTGGGCGCTGCCCTGGTAGTCTTGTATCTCTGCTTCCTCTGCCCCGCCAAGGATGGCCGCAGGTGTGGCTACAACTGCCCGCGCACAAGTAAATGGGTACAAAAGGACCCTACTTTTGTACACCGACAGGAGCCCCTGGGCCTGGGCGAGCGTTGTTGGGCCAGGCCCAGAACGGTGCGCGGGCGTGTGTGGCAGAGTTTTGACTGCGGTAACTCCTTCGCCAGTTGCGCTTCCCCACGACCCTCGTTGAGTGCGTGATGTGGGCGTTGTGCGTGGAATGACCGCAACATGCTTGCGTCATCCCGCGGTTGACAGTAAAGAGGTCGCGTCTTCCCTATAACAAAAGGAAAACTGCAGGGCCACTGCTCATTTACTCTCCCCGCCTTGGAACCGTTGTTCCATGTTTCCCACTACACCTGCCCCTTTCGCCACGTACGCCGCATGCACGGCGTAGGGTAGGAGAAAGACGCACGGGATATGGGAAGGCGCGCTATGGCCGATAATCATGCGCCTTTGATTGGGCGGGGAGGGCGCTCGATGACCTCGCTCGTCACCAACTTAATGAGCCAGACTTGAACGGGCTCCTCGAAGGCGTAGGGCCAGTCTTTAGCCTTCCCCGCTCGGCTATAAAAAGGGGACTCGGGAGGAGGAGGAGAGGCATCTTCTCGTGTCTTCCCTTCGTCTCCATTCTCCATCCACTGCCATGGCGAGAGGGCGTGGTCGCGGCCGTTCTTCCACGGAGGCGACCAGGTCCTCCTTCCGCCAGAGAGCCACGGCGGTCAAGCAAGAGCCAGCCGCCCAAGGCGAAGGCCACGCTCGGGGTGGAGGTGTTGGACGGGGCCGCGGTCGGGGAGGCGGTCGAGGCAGAGGCGGGCGCGGAAGGGGGACATCCGCGTCATCGCCATCTCCGTCACCATCTCCGCCACCGTCTCCTTCTGCTTCGTCGAGCGGCCATGTCGGGGACACAGAGCTGGAGTTCATCCTGCAGCTACGCGAGCCGCCGTGTAGCCGCCTTCGCCTTCCCGAGGCGTTCGCGAGGGTGCTGGAGATCGACTAGCCACCGAGGTTGAGGCTCCACATGAACGGGTGTTGCAACGGCGACATGTGGGTGAACACAAGGTTCCGCATCTCTCATGTGATGCTCCTTTGTCGGGGTTGGCAAACCTTCGCACGCGCCCACTACTTGATGAAGGGGCACGTTCTCCTCTTGAAATTAGTGAAGAGCGACCTGCTCTCCGTCAAGGTCTTCGGGCGCTCGGGACACAGGTTAGGGTGCTTTGCGGAGAGCTCGACCGACGACAAGAGCTCCTCCTCTAGCGATGGCAATGAGGAGGGGACCAGTGGGGAGGACGACGGGGACTAGTCCGACTAGATGACGGACACCCCGTCCCTAGGTGGCGCTAGCAGCAGCACCATCTGCACCTGGCCTTCTGCCGGCAGGACGACTTGCCGGGGGGGGCAGTTCTTGGCGGTGGCTCCTCGAGCCAGCTCCTTGAACTTCTCGGGGCCGTCACTTCTGGCGGCCGGCGCTGGAAGGCCGGAGAAGACGAAGAAGGCGGGTGGCGGGCCATCAAGTCGGAGTACGATGGCATCGATGCCTTCGTCGTGTATTGCTGGCCCGCTGCCTCATCTTTCGACTTCTTCCCCGGCACCGTCATCACCAACCCTCTCCTGGGCGGCCGCCGGGATGCTCTCTTGGTGTCTTCTGCTGCTCGTACCTCTCCTACGCACTCCTTTTGCCCTCTAGTTTATCCTGATCCGCTTCCTGAGGAGGGAGACAAGAAAGGGATTACGGGCATCTTATCTTTTTTAGATCTTTAAGCCTGCGGGCACTTGTCGAATTTAGACCTTGTAACCCCTTGCTCATGTTTATATTCTATATGAATTGTACTTGTTTAATCAACGTATTGATGAAAAAGGTTCTATGCTGGCCGGGTTCTTTTGTGCGTGAGCGAGGCCCACACTAAGGAGCGAGTCCTTATTATTTCAAACAAACAACGTCGCCCGGCAACATACCTTGCGGTCCCTCCGCTTTATACCATGACCATACCCATGCCCTTGGCGGGAGTAGGGGTAAAGTAGGATCGGGCCCTTCGCTTGTTTCCCTTCCACTGCAACTACAACCACATTCCGGCCTGAAAGGGATTTCAGGCATAGGAAAGAGGAAGCACGGTGGTATAGGAGTGGGCAAAGTTTCGTACGTTCAAGTTTCATACGGAAACGCATAGCGTGGGAGAGAAAACTTATCTGAATTTGCAGCCCCCCAGCAACCTTGGCTTGCCAGGGTCGGGGGTGTCAATCCGCCTTCTTTCCTCCAAATGGCTCTGCAGAACGCCTGTGCAGCCTGCGAACCAAGAACAGACTGGAAGAGACAGAAAGACATGACTTGACCTCTATGCTAGGGGTTAGTTGCCGCCAAGCACTATCAACCCAAACAGAGAGAGAGACTCAACCTAGTGTGCATGCTAAATTCTAGGGTGCCAGCGCTTCATTTATTTATTTGATGCTCACGGTCTGCGCCTGGCTTTGTACAAAGGGGTGACATGCCTTGCCGCCAAGGCTTGTACAAAAAAGTGGTATGCCGGGAGGTCCGGCAACCGCGCCTTATGGGTAAAACTTGCGAAGATATTCGATGTTACAGGAGTTGCTCACTGGAATCCCATCTTCGGTCTCCAGGCGGACTGCGCCGGGCCTGGTGACTCGTATTACCCGATAAGGGCCTTCCCACTTTGGCGTAAACTTGTTGGAATTCTTGGCGGATTGAACTCGCCAAAGAACAAGGTCGCCTTCCTCAAGGCTTCGGGTATGAACCTTGCGGCTATGGTGGTGGTGCAAGGCTTGCTGGTAGCGAGCGGCCCGCACAGCAGCCCAAAGACGATCTTCCTCAAGGAGCGTCGCATCATCTTGGCGCAACTGCTCTTGCTCAAGCTCTTCATAAGCAAGCACTCGAGGTGACCCGTATATGAGTTCCATGGGGAGAACTGCTTCTGCCCCGTATACCAGGGCAAAGGGTGTCTGGCCGGTGGCTCGATTTGGCGTCGTTCTGATCGACCAAAGAAGCGTCGGCAACTCGTCAATCCAGCACTTTCCGCACTTGTGTAGCTTGTCAAAAGTGCTGGTCTTGAGGCCACGCAACACTTCTGCATTTGCTCTCTCAGCCTGGCTGTTACTTCTAGGATGAGAAACAGAAGCAAGACAAACATTGCCACCGAGGTCTTGGATGTATTGCATGAAGGTGCGGCTCGTGAACTGCGTGCCGTCATCGGTGATGACCCTATTGGGCACGCCAAAACGGCAGACTAGCCCCTTGAAGAACTTGACGGCCGACTGTGTTGTCACCTTTCTCACCGGCTCCACTTCCGGCCACTTTGTGAACTTGTCGATCGCGACGTACAAGTACTCAAAGCCCCCAACAACGCGGGGAAAAGGGCCCAGTATGTCGAGCCCCCAGACCGAAAATGGCCAGGAAAGAGGGATTGTCTGGAGAGCTTGGGCTGGCTGATGAAGCTTCTTTGAATGGAACTGGCACGCTTCACACTTGGTTACTAGTGAGGTTGCATCCTGGAGAGCGGTGGGCCAGAAGAAACCTTGCCGGAATGCTTTGCCGGCAAGGGCTCTTGACCCTATGTGGGAGCCTCACATGCCTCCATGTATCTCTGCCAATAGCTCCAGTCCGTCCTCCCGAGGAATGCCCTTGAATTTCATGTCGTTCGGTCTCCTTCTGTATAGGGCATCATCCACAAACTGGTACATGCTGGATCAACGGGCCACTTTCTCTGGTTCTTCCTGTTCCTCAGGGAGTTCCCCTGTTTGGAGAAAACGGACGGTGTGCTGCGCCCATGCTGGAGCCTAAGGCTCGACGACAAGGACTAAAGGCTCATCTTCGGCCGTGGGGGCAGCTGCCTCTATGGCGAGGACTTGGGGTCCTGCCGGAGGTTGCTGCCCCTCGGCAAGCTTGGGGCACCTGGCAACGTCCTTGTCGGCAGCTCCTGGGAGCTCAGCGGAGAAGAACTTGTCGGGGCCTGCTTGCCTTCGCTTGTTCTGCCCTGCTAATGACTCAACGGATGGCTGGGTTAGTTGAAGCACAAATGTACCTGGTTCCACAGGCAACTTGAGGGCAGCGCGTTTTGACAAGTCGTCGGCAATGTTGTTCTCTGCTCGGGGAACATGCTCCGCTTGTAGACCGTCAAAATGCTCCTCCAACTTCCTCACCCCATCCACATAGGTTTCCAGCAACGGGCTCTGGTAATCCTTGTTAACTTGCTTGACGACGAGCTGCGAATCACCTCTGATGATGAGCTTCCTGATTCCGAGGTCTGCCGCGATCCTGAGACCGGCAAGCAATCCCTCATACATTGCCATGTTGTTTGTTGATTTTTGCCGGGGAAGGTGCATCTGGACCACGTACTTGAGGTGCTCTCCACTGGGTGCAATGACTAGCACGCCGGCACCTGCACCTTGTAGCGAGAAAGCCCCAATGAAGTACATGATCCGATCACGGCCCGTCTCCTTGCCGGGAAAGGTGGTCTGTTGAATTTCCTCGTCGGGCGTTGAGGTCCATTCTGCTATGAACTCCGCCAAGGCTCGGCTCTTGACTGTTGAAGTACTTTCAAACTTGAGGCCGAAGCTCGACATTTCCAATGCCCATTCCACAATCATCCCAGTCACATCCGGGTTGTGCAAGATTCGCTGCAGAGGGAGGCGGGTGACGACGGTGATCTCATGTGCTTGGAAATAGTGACGCAGCTTTCTCGAGGCCATAAGAAGGCTGAAAAGTAGCTTCTGCATCCCTGAATACCTTGATCTGGCCCCCTGCAAGAGGGAAATGACAAAATAAACCGGGTGCTGCACCACCTTCTTCTTCTGTTCAAATTCTCCCATCCGCGTAGATTCTGTCTTGCCGGGACCGGGAGTTCCGCCTCACCGGCGTCAAGCCCTGTCGGGGAGAGCCCCGGCCCACCATCTGACGGCTCCGCTGCCGCTGCTGCTTCCTCCTCAAGTTCCTTGTATGCTACTAGCGCAACACTAACCACTTGATTCGTCGCCGCTAGATACAGTAGCAACGACTCTTGTGGTTTAGGTGCGACTAGTATTGGCATGGAGGAGAGGTACTTCTTCAAATCCTATAGCGCTGCCTCTGCCTCCAGAGTCCATTTCACTGGACCAGCCTTTTTCAAAACTTTGAAAAAGGGGAGGGCACACTCAGCAGATTTGGAGATGAACCTACTTAGAGCAACAACGCAGCCGGCGAGCCTACGGACGTCTTTGACCCATCTCGATGCCTCAATCTGCTCAATCGCTTTGATCTTGTCGGGATTCGCTTCAATCCCGCATTGAGACACAAAGAATCCAAGAAGTTTGCCGGACGGGACACCGATCACGCACTTCTGTGGGTTGAGCTTGAGGTCGATCTTGTGCAGATTCGCAAATGTTTCTTCCAGATCCTGCATGAGCGTAGCCCTGTCCTTGGTTTTGACCACTATATCATCCATGTAAGCTTCCATATGTCTATGCAGCTGGGGCTAAACCAATTTGGACCGCTCGGGCAAACGTCGAACCAGCGCTTTTCAACCCGAAGGGCATTCATACAAAACAGTATGTACCACACGGGGTGATGAACGCGGTCTTTTCTTTGTCTACCTTCATCATGAAGATCTGATGGTATCCTTAATAGGCGTCGAGGAATGACAGCAGGTCACACCCGGTAGTGGAGTCCACAATCTGGTCTATGTGTGGCAAAGGGAAAGGATCCTTTAGATAGGCCTTATTGATATCTGTGTGATCAATACATAGCCTCCACTTCCCATTTGCCTTACGCACTACCACTGGATTGGCCAACCACGTGGGGTGGAGCACTCCTCTAACCAAGCCTGCCGCCTCTAACATCCTGATCTCTTTGATGATAAACTCTTGCCGCTCCAAAGCTTGCTTCCTGACCTTCTGCTTGACAGGCCGTGCATGAGGACAGATAGGAAGATGGTGCTCAATCATCTTCCTGGGAACGCCGGGGATGTCGGATGCTTGCCATGCAAACGTATCGACATTTGCCCGCAGGAAGGCGACGAGCGCACTTTCCTATTTGCTGTCAAGGGTGGAGCTTATAGTAAAAGCCCCGCCCGTGCAGTCCTCCTTGACGGGCAACTTCTTGGTCTCTGGTGGTGCTGCCTTGGATTTCTTTCTCTTAGCGGTGGAGCTCTCTAGCATGTCCTCGACGGGAGCGCTGCACTCCGAAGAGGGGCACTCGTCGGAGTTGGTGCAGGAGGTCTTGTTGGAAGAGGTCTTGCCAGTCTTCTCCCCCCCCTGGGGCTACAGTGGCAGGAGCAAGTGCCTTGGCGGCAGTTGCGGCAACTGCCTCCCGGTAGAGTTGCTCAGCTCAGATGAGTGCGTCTTTCTTGTCGGAGGGGACGGTGATGATGCTCAGTGGCCTGGGCATCTTCAACATGTTGTAGGCGTAATGTGATGCCGCCATGAACTTAGCCAGCGCTGGGCGGCCAAGGATCCCATTGTAGGGCAGGGGGATCTTGGCGACATCAAAAATGATCTTCTCCGTCCTGTAGTTCAGCTCGCCCCCAAATGTAACGGGCAACATGATTTTACCCTTCGGCTGACTCCTCCCTGGGTTGACTCCTTGAAACGTGCCTGTCTCCTCGAGATCTCCATCGGGGATTTGCAGTCTCTCGATCACATCAGGCGAGATCAAGTTCAAACCAGCCCCACCATCAACTAGCACCTTTGTCACCTTGTGGTTGCGTATTGTTGGTTAAACCAACAACGGCAAACACCTGACCGCAGTTGTGCGATCAGGGTGATCCCCGGTGTCAAATATGATAGGTGTGCTGGACCACTTCAGTGGCTTCTGGGCATCAAATGATCGCTCTGCCGCAGTGACCTCACGCGCCCACTGCTTCAGCTGGCGGTGAGAGGTATGCAACGAGGCGCCACCGTCGACGCACATGGCCTCCGTAGCTTTCTGGAACTCGTGCTCGCCGGACTCATCGTCCTCACCATGATCATCATCCTCCTCCTTCTTGTCACGGCCCCGAGCGGGCCTCTCTTGTTGATTATCCTTGCCGCGGCAACCTCCTTGGCCGCCATGCTTCTTGGCGGACCCCTCAGCTCCATCCTAGCCCTTCTCCTTGTCTCGCCTCTCATATTCGGTTTTCTATTTCTCTGCAAGGAGCTCAACCTGTCGGCAGTTCTAGAGGTCGTGGCCCTTGGTGTGATGGATCTTGCAATACTGCTTGTCGGAGCCTCCTGGCTTGTCGGCAGCCGCCAAGGCCCGGCAAGCGGCACACCCGGCAACTTCCTTGTCGGGGTCGTCAGCCTTGGCCTTCTTGGCGGCGCCGGGGTCGCCGAATCCCTCAACGGCAAGCACGGTCTTGCCCTTACGCTTCCTATTGCGGTGTCGGCCCTTCTTTGCTGGGGCGGCAGCGTCTTCATCTGTGGAGTCGGTTTCCGCGCTAGCATCTTCGCCGGGGTAATTCCTTCCTTCTTCAGCCCGAGCACATCTGTCAGCCAGAACATAAAGCTCGGCTACATCCTTGACCTTGTTCGTCGCCAGCTCTTCACGCATCTTGCGGTTGCGCACATTCTGATGGAATGCACTGATGATAGCGGCGGGGTGAACATCTGGGATGTTGTACTGCACACGGCTAAACCTTTGTATGTACTTGCGCAGGTGTCGGTGTCAAAACCGGTAGATCTCGGGTAGGGGGTCGCGAACTGTGCATCTAAGGTCGATGGTAATAGGAGACAGGGGACACGATGTTTAACTAGGTTCGAGCCCTCTTGATGGAGGTAATACCCTACTTCCTGCTTGATTGATCTTGATGAATATGAGGATTACAAGAGTTGATCTACCACGAGATCGTAATGGCTAAACCCTAGATGTCTAGCCTGTATGATTGTGATTGCCTCTACGGACTAAACCCTCCGGTTTATATAGACACCGGAGGGGCCTAGGGTTGCACAGAGTCGGTTTACAGAGGAAGGAATCTTCATATCCGAACGCCAAGCCTACCTTCCATGCAATGGTGAGTCCCATCCGGACACGGGAGGAAGTCTTCTGTCTTGTATCTTCATGGCCCATCAGTCCGGCCCACGTCACATAGCCCAGACTCCCGAGGACCCCTTAATCCAGGACTCCCTCAGTAGCCCCTGAACCAGGCTTCAATGACGATGTGTCCGGCGTGCAGATTGTCTTCAGCATTGCAAGGCGGGTTCCTCCTCCGAGTACTCCAAAGCAGCCCTCGAACACAGAAAACATGTCCGGCTCTGCAAAACAAGTACCACACACAACCGCAGAGAGTATAATATTTCATGAGTCCCATCTACTAATAACTTTTGTAGCGAGACATTACGTCCCTGCCCGGTCATTATTTCGAACCGTTTTTTAGCCTCCCGCTCCATGTTTCGAGATGCGGTTTTCATTGGCACGTCTTGTCGAAGCAGAGATCGTGTCCCCTTATTGCAGGATTCTCATTAATACGAGCGTGGGTAATCCAACCGCGCCATCTGCACGGCCCTTGGGGAATAGGCGAGTTTTAAGGTGAATGGGGAGGCGCTTGGTATTCGCTGCCTTCATAAAGAGATAAGGATTCACCCTTTCACCCATGCCTTCTTTCTCTCTGCCCACCCATTCTCAAGCTCCAGCACCCAAGCTTCCATCATTTCCACCTCAAAAAAAGCACTCCGTCCATGTACGGATCTGGAGCGCAGGGCAAGTGGATGGCCTCCTCCGTCACGGAGAAGGACATCACGAAGCTCCGGGAGGCGGGGTACTTGGCCCAGGAAATCGCCCACCGGCTTCCGGCCAAGGGGTAGATCGTCCCAACCCCGGAGCCCCATGAGAGGGTGGTGTTCATTCCCCACTTTGTCCGTGGGTTAGGGTTTCCTCTCCACCCCTTCGTCCGCAGACTCATGTTCTACTATGGGCTAGATTTCCACAATCTAGCTCCAAATTCTTTCCTCAACATTTTGGCATTCATTGTCGTGTGCGAGGCCATCCTCCACATCCCACCCCACTTCGGATTGTGGCTAAAGATCTTTAATGTGAAGCCGAAGGTGGTGGGTGGTCAACACGCAGAGTGCGGAGGTGCTATGGTGAGAAAGTCGTCCAATGTCTCATGGCCCAAAGGTACCTTCATGGAGACCGTCAAAGGGAGGCAACAGTAGTGGTTCTACGTCACAGAGCCCCGTGACACCACCTGGGCCGCGGCTCCCAAATTTAAGTCTGGACCCCCGATGCGGCTCACCTCCTGGCTAGAGAAGGGCCTGTACTGGGCTTCGTCGGACGAGCTGACAGCGCTGCAGACGCGCATCAAGAGCATGGTGGACAAGAACATTAAGCTCGTCAGCATGATCGAAGTGATGATTTTTTGCCGGATCCTTCCTTGTCAAAGCCGGACTTGCCATTTGTGGGAGTTCGATCCGGCCAAGCACCAGACCATGCAACAGTTCTTCGGTGCTACACACAAAGGCATCTGGCAGGTGCTTTTTAGGGCCAATGAGACGTGGCCGAAGACGACCTAGGACCGTGGGTACAACCTGACCCATCCCACCAGTCCGGTAAGTTTTTCGTATTTCAAGGTGCATCCTTCACCTGTACATTCAAGGAAGATGTCTAAGCTTCCCTATCTGTCTTTTCAGGGCTGGACAAAGAAGGCGGAGCAGATCCAGTGTCCGGCTCCGCTGCCTGAAAACCCAGCTATCCCACTTCTGACGAAGATGCTAGTCCCGGTGCCCAAACAGGCGTCGGAGAAGAAGGCTAAGAAGAAGGGCCAGGCGGGAAGAGGCGGCCTTCGCCGTAAAGGTACTTCGGACGTGACGTCCGAAGACGCTGAACCCACTCCTCCCCCGCCACCGAGGACGAGGAGCAGGAGGAGGAAAGCAACTCTCCCAATGAGGGGGGAAGGAAGAAAAGGGCGACCTCCACGAATCTGGAGGCTGAGGCGTCCAAGAAGGGAAGGGTCTCCCTCGCGGACAACTCCATGTTGGACACTGATAGCAGGGAGAAGCCCCTGGGCAAAGATGAACGCCGTCAAGCTAGTGGCACCCCAGGGAGAAGCCCCTGGCCGAATCGTAAATACTCAAAGGCACTTATACACACATATATCCAACTTCTTTACTTCGTGGTTTTAATATGTCGAATCATGCGCTGCAGTCTGGCCCACGCCCGCCCCCAGCGATCCTCATCTTTGGGGATTCGCTGGATCCAAATGTGATGGACAGCGGGTCACTTCCTGCGGCCTCCTCTCCCAAGGCCGCGAACGACGCCGAGGTGTTATGCCGAAGGACCTTCCCAGGCCAGGGAGAGGTACAGGAGGTCGTCAGGGTGGCGCCAGAGGGTGATAACTCTGCCGCCGGACACATGGGGGAGCAAATCCCCCTGGAGACTGGTGATGGGGGCCATATCCAATTCGGCCCCCAGCCGAATACTATTCCGGGGGCCCATACGGCTCCGGAATCAGGCAAGCAGCCTCCTTCTAAAGAAGGAGGTGCACCTATTCCGCCGGTGACCTCTGACCATCCGGAGGCACCGGATACTCTACTGGAAGCCCTGCAAAGTGCTTCCATTGTTGAGGAACACCGTATCCTCATGGGTATGATGGTTGAGAGGGTTCAGTCCGCTAAGAGCAGACTGACCGAAGCCTGCACCAGCCTTCTAATTGGCTTTGAGGTAGGCAACGTAATTATGCAAAAATAATGTCATAGTATAGACAGTAGCCCCTGAGACTCCGTCCGGTGTTCGAAAAGAAAAGCCGGACAGAGGATCAAATAATTTTCGCAGGAGCCTAACCATACGTGTCTATGTGAATAAGCAGGCGTTGATTGGTTTCGCCAGGTTCCACCTCGAGACGGCGGCGTTTCATCTCAAAAGCTTCCTTGTTATTTTTTTAGGGCAAAACACACCTTATACCAGAAGATCAGTATCGGGGGGCTGCCAAGTGGCCCACGAGGCAGGGGGCGAGCGCAGGGGGTAGGGCGCGCCCTCCACCTTCGTGGACGGTGGGTGGCCCCCCTCTGGTGCTTTCTTCGCCCAATATTTTTAATATATTACAAAACTGACTTTCGTGGAGTTTCGGGACTTTTGGAGTTGTACAAAATATGTCTCTAATATTTGCTCCTTTTCCAGCCCAGAATTCCAGCTGCCGGCATTCTCCCTCTTCATGTAAACCTTATAAATTAAGACAGAAAAGGCATAAGTATTGTGACATAATGTGTAATAACAGCCCATAATGCAATAAATATCGATATAAAAACATGATGCAAAATGGACGTATCAACTCCCCCAAGCTTAGACCTCGCTTGTCCTTAAGCGGAAGCCGATATCGAAAAATATGTCCACATGTTTAGAGAAAAAGGTGTCGATAAAATAAAATACGGACATGAGGGCATCATGATCATTCTTAGAATAGCAACATATATATATTGTCATATGATTTCTTATGCTGAAGTAACAATCTATTCACAATGTAAAGTATGAATCGGAATCTTCATTGAGAAACTAGCAAGCTATAATCTCAGTCATTGAAGCAATTGCAATCTTTCGAAACATCAGAAAGAGTCAATGTAAGAGATTTTCAGCAAGTCCACATACTCAACTATCATTTAGTCTTTCACAATTACTAACACTCACGCAATACTTATGGGTATGAAGTTTTAACCGGACACAGAGAAAGATAGGGGCTTATAGTTTTGCCTCCCAACCTTTTACCTCAAGGGTAACGTCAACAATAATGCTTCATGAAAACCCACATCCGATTGGATATATATATATATCAGGATCTTTCCAACACATAGTGCTTGCCAAAGGATAAAGTGTAAAAAGGAAAGGTGAAGATCACCATGACTATTGTATAAGGTATAAGACAAAAAAATATAGGCCCTTCAAAGAGGGAAGCAGAGGTTGCCATGTGCTTTTATGGTTGGATGCACAAAATCTTAATGCAAAAGAACGTCACTTTATATTGCCACTTGTGATAGGGACCTTTATTATGCAGTTCGTCGCTTTTATTTCTTCCATATCACAAGCTCGTATAAAGCTTATTTTCTCCACACTAATAGATCATGCATATTTAGAGAGCAATTTTTATTGCTTGCAACAACGACAACTTACTTGAAGGATCTTACTCAATCCATAGGTAGATATGGTGGACTCTCATGGCAAAACTGGGTTTAAAGATCTTTAGAAGCACAAGTAGTATCTCTACTTTGTGCAAAGAATTTGGCTAGCATGAGGGGGAAAGGCAAGCTCAACATGTTGGATGATCCATGACAATGTAATTTATTTCGGATGTAAGGAAACATAACGCATTACGTTGTCTTCCTTGTCCAACATCAACTGTTTAGCATGTCATATTTTAATGAGTGCTCACAATCATAAAAGATGTCCATGATAGTATATTTATATGTGAAAACCTATCTTTCTTTATTACTTCCTATTAATTGCAACGATGACCAAAACTATGTTTGTCAACTCTCAACAACTTTTATTCATCATACTCTTTATATGTGAAGTCATTACTTTCCATAAGATCAATATGATCCCTTTATTTATTTTTATTCTTACTCCTTTTTTTATTCCCTCAAGATCATAGCAAGATAACCAAGCCCTTGACTCAACACTAATCTTTATTATATATAGCTCACGGACTCAATTACATAGATAAGGATCAACACAAAAACTCAAAGCTAGATCATACTAAACTTTATTCTACTAGATCAAGATATAACCAAAAGGATCGAACTAAGAAAAACATTAAAGATAGAATTGCGATGGTGATACGATACCGGGGCACCTCCCCCAAGCTTGGCAGTTGCCAAGGGGAGTGCCCATACCCATGTATTTATGTCTCTTTCTTTGTAGGTGGTGATGATGGAGTTGTTGATGAAGTCGTGTCACACATCGAGCGTAGGAGATTCTCCAATTTGCGAATAATGCCCTTGAGTGCGGTGATGTATTCTTGCAACAAAATATTTTCACGAGTGAGATACTTGTTTTGCACCCGAACTATTTCAATTATCTTGAAAGCTTCTATTTCAGTAGGGGTAAGATGGTTATAGTAAGGTTGAAGGATGTCTTCTTCTTCTGCTGCCAGAGCTTGATCCTCTGTGGCCTTCTTGATCCTATCACCCTTGTTTATCTCCCCAAGTTCTTCTCTCTTCATCTCTATCTTCATTAGCCAAGCATCGTCTCCCGCGTTGTTGGAGGAGGGGGACGACATAATGCCTGGCCTTGAAAACTCTGGCAGAAAATAGCTCGGAACAAAAACAGGGGATATTTGCGTGGTACGGTGGTCAAAACCTTTGGGAGTTTATATAATGAATTTTCACTGACTAAAGAAGTATCATGCAAGAAAATGGAGTCCGGAGGGCTCACGAGGTGCCCACGAGGTAGGGGGGCGCGCCCTCCACCCTCGTGGATGCCTGGTGTACCTTTCAGACTACTTCTTATTTTCCTATTTTCTTAAATATTCCAAAACGGAGAAAAATTGCTATTAGAACTGTTTTGGAGTCGGTTTACTTACCGTACCACATACCTATTCCTTTTCGGACTCTGAAACGTTCTGGAAAGTGTCCCTAATGTACTCCTCCGAGGTTACGGTATCAATAACATTGGTTTCAACATTTATGGGATTATGTGAGATATAATGTTTGACTCTTTGACCGTTCAGCACCTTCGGATTTGTACCTTCGAAGTTGTTGATTTTTATGGCACCGGAACAATAGACCTCCTCGATAATGTAAGGACCTTCCCATTTAGAGAGGAGTTTTCCTGCAAAAAACCTTAAACGAGAGTTGTAACAAAACATAATCACCTACATTAAACTCACGCTTTTGTATCCGTTTGTCATGCCATCTTTTAACTTTTTCTTTAAATATTTTGGCATTCTCATAGGCCTGGGTTCTCCACTCATCAAGTGAGCTAATGTCAAATATAGTCTCTTCTCACCGGCAAGTTTGAATCATAATTGAGCTCTTTAATGACCCAATGTAACACCCCGCATGTAACTTGCCATATTTGTAACTCCGACTCTTGCCATTTTCGGCTATGTGTTATGATATTCCCTGCGTGGTCGGGTTTTGTTTTTCTTTTTTTCATTTTGTCATGTCATGCATTTCATATCATCTCATCATGTGCATTGCATTTGCATACGTGTTCGTCTCATGCATCCAAGCATTTTCCCCGTTGTCCGTTTTGCAATCCGGCGCTCCTATCTCCCCCGGTGCACTCCTTTTGTTTTCTTTCGTGTGCGGGTGTCAAACTTTCTCGGAATGGACCGAGGCTTGTCAAGTGGCCTTAATATACCACCCGGAGACCACCGGTCAAGTTTCGTTCCATTTGGAGGTCGTTTGGTACTCCAACGGTTAACCGGGCATCCGCAATGTCCATTTGAATGTCCAGCAAAAACCCCCTAAAAAACAAGCCCAAAACCCACCAAACTCTCTTCCATGCTCTAGGTCATTCGATCACGATCGTGTGGGCGAAAACCGCACCTCATTTGGAGCCTCCTAGCTCCCTCTACCTATAAATATGTGGGCATCCCGAAATTACAATCGCAGTCAAACCCTAGCGTCTTCCAGCTCGCGCCACCGGACAAAGTCCGCCCGCGCCGGACACGTCCGCCCGCACCGCCCGGCGAATCAGCACGCGCCACGTCATCAGCCCGTCGCCGCCGTCGCGCCGGCCCGCGAGGCCCCCGTGGCCCGCCGTCGTCGCCT
>NC_057805.1:273583733-273592581 GCF_018294505.1 Triticum aestivum | reverse complement strand
GCCCGTGCCCGCCGGCGCCCCTCGCCGCCTCCGGCGCGCCACCGCCGCCTCCCTCCACCGGCGCCGCCTCCCTCCCTCGCCGCCTCCTCTTCCTCCATCGCCAGCGAGGCCGGAGCCCGAGCCCGAGCCTATTTGCTCGATCGGATCTGGAAGATCCCTCGTGAGTTGACTTTCTCGCGACCCCGAAAATTCCCAAGTCCTCAATCTTTCCCAGCATATTGCCCTGTTCGTGATGCCATAACTCCTTGCATGTAGCTTCGATTCGTGCGTGTAATATGTCAAATTGTTCGCCTCGTGATGCTCTTCATTTTGTTCAATTGCACCATGTTCATTAGAGGTCATCTTGATGCCCAAATCTCTGTTGGAAGAGGGCTAGTTGCTGTTATCTTTTGCACTTTTGCTATGCTTGTTTGAGCTTGATATCTTGTGAACTAGCCGTAGCTCAGTGTTCATCTTTTGTCAAGAATCTCCTGTAGATTACTGTCATATGCTTTGTTTCTATGTTGTAGTGCTGTAGCATTGTTGCTTGTTGCATTTTAAGTCCTATCATGCTGTTAATCGCAGTTTCGTGTCATTCTTGTTTTGCTTGCCATTTGCAAACCGTGCATCTGTTTCCGGTGATCTTTATATCGATTTCGACCGAAATCATCTCACCTTTCCAGTGGCATGCTTGGTTTGCCAAGTTACTGCCATGTTCATCATTTTCCTTCCGGAGCACGCATATGCATCGCATATCATACATGTTTTGCATCATGTTGCTTGCGCATTTCTCGTGGTTGATTGTGGTTCCGTTTGTTTGTGTTCTTGTCTTGGGTAGAGCCGGGAGATGAGTTCATGAACGAGGAACCTGTTGAGTACGCTTACGAGGATCAAGCTTTCGACAACTCTGAGAACCTTGCAGGCAAGATGACCACCCCTCGAAATCACTTCTATCTTTGCTTTGCTAGTTGTTCGCTCTATTTCCATGCTACGCTACCTATCACTTGCTATATCATGTCACCCATTTTGCCATGTCAGCCTCTAACCATCTTTTCCTAGCAAACCGTTGTTAGGCTAAGTTACCGCTTTTGCTCAGCCCCTCTTATAGCGTTGCTAGTTGCAGGTGAAGTTGAAGTTTGTTCCATGTCGGAACATGGATATGTTGGGATATCACAATATCTCTTATTTAATTAATGCATCTATATATTTTGGTCAAGGGTGGAAGGCTCGGCCTTATGCCTGGTGTTTTGTTCCACTCTTGCCGCCCTAGTTACTGTTATACCGGGATTATGTTCCTTGAGTTTGCGTTCCTTACGCGGTCGGGTGATTTATGGGACCCCCTTGACAGTTCGCCTTGAATAAAACTCCTCCAGCAAGGCCCAACCTTGGTTTTACCATTTGCCACCTAAGCCTTTTCCCCCGGGTTTTCGCGAGCCCGAGGGTCATCTTTATTTTAAACCCCCGGGCCAGTGCTCCTCTGAGTATTGGTCTAAACTGTCAGTCGCCGGTGGCCACCAGGGGCAACTCTAGGCTGGCCTATCGGAAGCTTGGACAATCCGGTGTGCCCTAAGAACGAGATATGTGCAGCTCCTATCGGGATTTGTCGGCACATTCGGGCGGCTTTGTTGGTCTTGTTTTACCATTGTCGAGATGTCTTGTAAACCGGGATTCCGAGACTGATCGGGTCTTTCCGGGAGAAGGTTTATCCTTCGTTGACCGCGAGAGCTTATGATGGGCTAAGTTGGGACACCACTGCAGGGTATTATCTTTCGAAAGCCGTGCCCGCGGTTATGAGGCAGATGGGAATTTGTTAATGACCGGTTGTAGATAACTTGTCACTTGACCCAATTAAAATACATCAACTGCGTGTGTAGCCGTGATGGTCTCTTCTCGGCGGAGTCCGGGAAGTGAACACGGCCTGAGTTATGTATGACGTAAGTAGGTGTTCAGGATCACTTCTTGGTCATTGCTAGATGACGACCGCTCCGTTGCTTCTCTTCTCGCTCTCTCTTGCGTATGTTAGCCACCATATATGCTTGTTGCCGCTGCAGCTCCACCGCATTACACCATCCTTTCCTACCAGCTTAAATAGTCTTGATCTCGCGGGTGTGAGATTGCTGAGTCCTCGTGACTCACAGATTCTACCAAAACAGTTGCAGGTGCCGACGATGCCAGTGCGGATGATGGGGTCGATCTCAAGTGGGAGTTCGACGAGGAACGTGGTCGTTACTATGTGTCTTTTCCTGACGATCAGTAGTGGAGCCCAGTTGGGACGATCGGGGATCTAACATTTGGGGTTGTCTTATTTTCATCTGGATTTTGACCGTAGTCGGTCTATTTGATTGTATTTTGGATGATGTATGAATTATGTTCATGTATTGTGTGAAGTGGCGATTGTAAGCCAACTCTTTATCCCATTCTTGTTCATTACATGGGATTGTGTGAAGTTGACCCTTCTTGCGACAAAACCACTATGCGGTTATGCCTCTACGTCGTGCCTCGACACGTGGGAGATATAGCCGCATCGTGGGCGTTACAAGTTGGTAATCAGAGCCATCCCCGACTTAGGAGCCCCCTGCTTGATCGAATCGTTGGCGTTACAAGTTGGTAATCAGGAGTCTAGAACAAAAATATTTTGAATCTTAGGATTATATATATCGGAGAGTAGGATTCTTTTTACTCCTCAGTCCCTTCGTCGCTCTGGTGAGGTCTCCTGACGTAGAAGTTTTGACTATTCTCTCCTCAAATTTCACAAAAAAAAAAAATTTAGGATCACGCGGGTATCTTGGAATCGTTCCAATGGTTTTGTGACGAGAACATTGTTCTTGGTGCCTCCTGACATTTAGGGGTTGTGGCAGTGTCCCGGGGAGTTGAGCTCCGAGGTGTTGTCGTCACAATTTTATCGTTGCAGTTCTGGAATACCTGAGTTTCGCCGACATCGAAATCTCTTTTATGCAGTTGTTGGTGAGATCACCTCGACGCCACCCAGTACTGGGGCGGGAGTTCGGGAGTATTGCCATAACTTGTATAACGGATGCTTTTCTAAGGTTGAGGTAAACGATTTCTGAAGGTTTCTTGGTTATGTGTTGACGGATGGATACAGCTGGATCTAGGGATTGTTAGTTTGGGTGATATATTTTGTGTCCCCTGTATCCCCTACACCAGATTGCATAACCAGAAAGTTTCGGGAGTTTATAAGTGGGAATTCAAGTAGCCTTAGGATATCTTTCCGACAGACGCATGATATGAGATTGGGGTTCGACATCTAGTGGTCCGCCTGTACACGGTTGATTTTACAGTGGTCTCGTAGTGTCTTAAAGAGTCCATGGCTATGCCGACTCGGGGACGCTTCGTATGTCATGTGCACAGCCTTGTACATGATGGTGCTGTACGATTGAGCCCGTGTGGGCCCCACCACGAAAACTTCAGACGAAACCTCTATCATATGTTTGTTCCGGCTTATTCTGCAAGCCAATACTTTGTTTTGTTTTGAATTGTGGTATTCGAGTTGCTTCGAATTCATATGTTGATTCCATATCTTTTTCAAGTGGCTTCTCAACTTATGGAAGTGTGATCTTTTACTACGGAATTCATTCGTTCATCTTCGTTCGAATGTTTATTGTGAAGACTACATGTTGCAATTTCTATCCGTTGATTCTACTTATCTATTTGTCTATCAAGATGCTAACGGATGTCACCCTCTTCAGGATGGCTCCGCCAACGCGTCAGAATCCGGATCGCAATGAAGGGAGTCAAGCGAACCCTCCGCCACCACCTCCACCTCCGGAGGCATGGCAGGCTATCATGGCAGCCACCAACGCCAATGCTCAGATGATTCTGCAACTCTTGCAAGAACGTACTCAAGGGCAAGGCAATCAAGGTCAAGGCAACAATCAGTTTCACTTTGCTACACTCAACCAGTTTCTCGCAAATCAGCCCAAGTCTTTCAGCTACTGTGCCGAGGCCACGGATGCCGATGATTGGCTCATGGACATCAACAAGCATTTTGAATGTAGCAATGTCAGGCCTGAGGACTATGTCAAGTTCGCTTCTTTCCAGCTCAAGGACCAAGCTGCTGATTGGTATCAACAATACAAAGATTCCAGAGGAGGTCGTGTGATCACTTGGACTGACTTCTGTCGGGACTTCAAAGCGCACCACATTCCACAAAGTGTTGTTGAGAGCAAGCGTGAGGAGTTCCGCAATCTCAAGCAAGGCAACATGTCTGTGTATCAATACAATATCCAGTTTCAGAAACTTGCTCGCTTCGCTAAACAAGACGTTCCTGATGAAAAGAGCATGATCTATCACTTCAGAGGTGGCCTTAAGGAGGATCTGCAGTTAGCTCTCGTTCTTGTTGAGCCTACTCAGTTTGATCAATTCTATAATATGGCACTGAAGCAAGAGGCTGCTCAGCTCAAGTATGAGGCTTGTAAGAAGAGAGTCAGAGACGCAGTTCAGTCTTCTTCCTCCTCACTTGTGACAGCTAAGCAACAGAAGTTCTGGTTGCCTCCTCCTCCTCCGTTTCGTCAGCCTTACCAGCAGAAGAACAAAGGTGGCCATGGTTCTTCCAACTCTGGCTATCAGAACAAGTCTCAAAATCAAGCTCCAAAGTCCAATGCTCCTTATCACCGTCCACTCTCAGAGGTGACTTGCAACAAATGTCAGCAGAAAGGTCACTATGCTAACAAGTGCTTCAACCAAAGGCGTCTGCCTCCTCCTCCCCCTGTCAGATCTTCCAGCAATGCAGTGGTCAAGCATAATCCAAAGTTTGCAAAGGTGAACATGATGAATGCAGCTCAAGCGAAGGAATCTACTGATGTGATAATGGGTAATCTTCCTGTTAATGATATTCCCGCAAAAGTTCTTTTTGATACTGGTGCATCGCTTTCTTTCATATCAAGACCTTTTGCATCCAAGCATGAATTGCATTTCCAAGGATTGCCTAGACCGTTAGCAGTTGTCTCTCCGGGCAAATGCATGAATGCAAGTTCCATGGTTCCGGATGTTACCATCAAGATGGGCGACTATAAATTTCAGTCTTCTCCAATTGTTCTTGGTGACTCGGATATTGATCTTATTCTCGGGATGGACTGGCTTTCTAAGCACAAGGCTCAACTTGATTGTGCTGCCAGGGAAATTCAATTGACACACTCGTCTGAGGATGTGATTATTTATGCCGCTGGTGATGAAACCATTCGGTTCTTTTCTCTCAATGAGAAGGGCGAATTGAATGCCATCTCTCAAATTCCAGTCGTTTGTGAGTATCAAGATGTCTTTCCAGAAGAGCTTCCGGGTATGCCTCCTCATCGGCCAGTTGAGTTCGTTATCGAACTAGAGCCTGGTACTGAACCCGTTTGCAAGCGTCCATACAAGCTTGGACCCAACGAGCTGAAGGAATTGAAGAAACAGCTCGATGAACAAGAGCGTCTGGGTTTGATCAGACCGAGTTCTTCTCCATGGGGTTGTGGTGTTCTTTTTGTCAAGAAGAAGGATGGCACGGACCGACTTTGTGTCGACTACCGTCCATTGAAAAAGAAGACAATCAAGAACAAGTATCCACTTCCCAACATCAATGAGCTATTTGAGCAACTCAAAGGTGCTAAAGTATTCTCGAAGCTTGACCTTCGTATGGGTTATCATCAGATTCGCATTCGTGAAGAAGATATTCCCAAGACAGCATTCAGAATGAGCTTTGGTTCTTATGAATATACTGTCGTGTCTTTCGGCCTTGTCAATGCTCCTCCAGTGTTCTCTCGGATGATGAATTTCATCTTCAACCCCTATACCAATGAATTCGTCCTGGTGTATCTCGATGATATCTTGGTCTTCTCCAAGAATAAGCAGGATCATGCCAAACATTTGCGATTGGTGCTCGACAAGCTCAGAGAGTATCAATTCTATGCGAAGTTCTCTAAATGTGAGTTTTGGCTCGATGAAGTTCTTTTCCTTGGTCACATCATCTCTGCCAAGGGCATCGCTGTTAACCCCGAGAAGGTGTCCGCAATTGTGAATTGGGAACCTCCTCAGAATGTCAAGCAGCTCCGCAGTTTTCTTGGTCTTGCAAGCTATTGCCGAAGATTCGTTGAGAATTTCTCCAAGATTGCAAAGCCTCTTTCCAACCTCCTCCAGAAGCATGTGAAATTTGTCTGGTCTCCTGAGTGTGATGTTGCTTTCAACACTCTCAAAGAGAAACTAGTCACAGCTCCTGTCTTAGCTCCTCCTGATGAATCCAAGCCATATGAAGTTTTCTGTGATGCTTCTCTCCAAGGTCTCGGTGTTGTGTTAATGCAAGAAAAGAAAGTTGTCGCCTATACCTCTCGTCAGTTGAAGCCCAACGAGAAGAACTACCCCACTCACGATCTTGAGTTGGCGGCAGTTGTCCATGCATTAATAACATGGAGACATCTCTTGTTGGGTAGACAAGTGGACATTTTCACCGATCACAAGAGTCTCAGGTATATCTTCACTCAGCCCAACCTCAACCTCAGGCAGACTCGATGGGTCAAAATGATTCAAGAGTACAATTCGAGTATTGAATATACTCCAGGCAAAGCAAATGTCATTGCAGATGCTTTAAGCAGGAAGGCTTATTGCAACAGCTTAATTCTCAAGCCTTTCCAACCGGATCCTTGTGAAGCTTTCCGCAAGCTGAATCTCCAAGTTGTCCCTCAAGGCTTTCTTGCCAACCTCATAGTATCGCCTACTTTGGAAGATCAAATTCGTGAGGCACAACTCCTTGATGCCATGGTGAAGAAGGTCAAACGTGGTATCGACAAGGGTCTTTCCAAATACAAGTGCTATCGCATTGATGACAGAGACACTTTATTCTTCGAGGACCGGATTGTGGTTCCTAAAGGTGATCTAAGGAAAGTCATAATGAACAAGGCGCACATTTCTCTCCTGTCCATTCATCCTGGAAGTACGAAGATGTATCATGACCTCAAGCAGTCGTTTTGGTGGACTCGAATGAAGCGAGAAATTGCTCAGTTCGTGAATGAATGTGATGTCTGTCGAAGAGTGAAAGAAGAACACCAACGACCAGCTGGTCTCCTCCAACCTCTTGCTATCCCAGAATGGAAGTTTGATCATATCGAAATGGACTTCGTGTCTGGTTTTCCAAAGTCCAAGCGCGGAAATGATGCTATCTTCGTTGTCATCGACAAGCTTTATAAAGTGGCTCATTTCCTTCCAATCAAAGAATCCATCACAGCAGCTCAGCTGGCAGAGCTTTACACATCCAGAATTGTCTCCTTGCACGGCATTCCACAATTGATTTCTTCAGATCGTGGAAGCATCTTCACCTCTAAGTTCTGGGACTCTTTCCAGAAGGCCATGGGCACAAACATTCGCTTCAGCATAGCTTTCCATCCTCAAACTAGTGGCCAAGTCGAGCGAGTCAATCAAATTCTTGAAGATATGCTCAGGGCTTGTGTCATTTCCTTTGGCATGAAATGGGAAGATTGTCTCCCATATGCTGAATTCTCCTACAACAACAGCTTCCAAGCGAGTTCGGGCAAGGCCCCGTTCGAGATTCTCTATGGCAGAAAGTGCCGTACTCCTCTCAATTGGTCAGAGACTGGTGAACGCCAAATTCTTGGCAATGACTTAATCACTGAAGCTGAAGAAATGTGTAAAGTCATCCGTGATAATCTCAAAGCCGCGCAATCGCGCCAGAAGAGTTACTATGATAGTAAGCACCGTGATTTGGCTTTCGAGATCGGAGACCATGTCTACCTCCGCGTCTCTCCAATGAAAGGCACTCGTCGCTTCGGTATCAAAGGGAAGCTTGCCCCTAGATACGTGGGTCCTTTCAAGATCATTGGCAAAAGAGGCGACCTCGCCTATCAACTTGAGCTTCCTTCCAACTTCGCGAACGTGCACGACGTGTTCCACGTGTCACAGCTCCGCAAGTGCTTCAAGACGCCTGAGCGCACTATCAACTTCTAAGAGATTGACCTCCAAGAAGATTTGTCTTATCATGAGCACCCCGTTGCTATTCTTGAAGAAATTGAGCGCAAGACTCGCAACAAGTCAATCAAATTCCTGAAAGTGAAGTGGTCGCGCCATTCCGACCGGGAAGCCACATGGGAACGCGAGGACCACCTCCGTTCTGAATATCCGGAGTTCTTTCAGTCCTAGATCTCGGGACGAGATCCTCTCGTAGTGGTGGAGTGTTGTAACACCCCGCATGTAACTTGCCATATTTGTAACTCCGACTCTTGCCATTTTCGGCTATGTGTTATGATATTCCCTCCGTGGTCGGGTTTTGTTTTTCGTTTTTGCATTTTGTCATGTCATGCATTTCATATCATGTCATCATGTGCATTGCATTTGCATACGTGTTCGTCTCATGCATCCGAGCATTTTCCCCGTTGTCCGTTTTGCAATCCGGCGCTCCTATCTCCCCCGGTGCACCCCTTTCGTTTTCTTTCGTGTGCGGGTGTCAAACTTTCTCGGAATGGACCGAGGCTTGTCAAGTGGCCTTAATATACCACTCGGAGACCACCGGTCAAGTTTCGTTCCATTTGGAGGTCGTTTGGTACTCCAACGGTTAATCGGGCATCCGCAATGTCCATTTGAGTGTCCAGCAAAACCCCCTCAAAAACCAGCCCAAAACCCACCAAACTCTCTTCCATGCTATAGGTCGTTCGATCACGATCGTGTGGGCGAAAACCGCACCTCATTTGGAGCCTCCTAGCTCCCTCTACCTATAAATATGTGGGCATCCCGAAATTACAATCGCAGTCAAACCCTAGCGTCTTCCACCTCGCGCCACCGGACAAAGTCCGCCCGCACCGCCCGGTGAATCAGCACGCGCCACGTCATCAGCCCGTCGCCGCCACCGCGCCGGCCCGCGAGGCCCCCG